>NC_083444.1:33008025-33168827 GCF_020745735.1 Hemiscyllium ocellatum | reverse complement strand
GGGGGGCCGAGAGAGAGAGAGGGAGGGAGGAGCGAGATAGAGAGGACCGAGGGCGAGAGAGAGAGGAAGGGTGCGAGAGAGAGAGGGAGGGGTCCGAGAGAGTGAGGGAGGGGTCCGAGAGAGTGAGGGAGGGATCCGAGAGAGACAGAGATGGGGCGAGAGAAAGGGGGGATGGTAAGAGAGAGAGGGGGTGAGAGAGAGAGAGATGAAGGGGGGCGAGAGAGTGAGGGAGGTGAGAGAGAGTGGGAGGGCTGTGAGAGAGAGAAGGACAGGGCGAGAGAGGAGGGCAGGAGAGAGAGGGGGCAAGAGAGGGTGGGCGAGAGAGAGAGGGAGGGAGAGAGAAAGAGAGGAGGGGCGAGAAAGAGAGGGAGGGGACCAGAGAGAGAGTGGGAGGGGTCGAGAGAAAGAGAGAAAGGGGCCGAGAGAGTGAGGGAGGGACTGGGGCGAGGGAGAGAGGGAGGGGGCCGAGAGAGACAGAGGGAGGGGTGAGAGAGAGCGAGGGACGGGAGCGAGGGAGCGAGGGATGGGGCGAGGGAGAGAGAGGGATGGGGGCGAGGGAGAGAGAGAGATGGAGGGGGCCGAGTGAGAGAGAGAGAGAGATGGAGCCGAGAGACAGAGAGAGAGAGAGAGATGGTGGAGGCCGAGAGAGAGATGGATGGGGCTGAGAGAGAGATGGACGGGGCCGAAAGAGAGGTGGATGGGACCGAGAGAGAGATTGATGGGGCCGAGAGAGAGAGAGAGAGGAAGGGGATGAGAGAGAGAGAGAGAGAGAGGGAAGGGCGCGCGAGAGAGAGAGGATGGTGGTCTAGAGAGAGAGAAAGCTGGCAAGAGAGAGAGGGAAGTCACGAGAGAGAGTGGGAGGGGACGGGTGAGAGAGAGAGAGATGGACTTTGTGAGAGAGAGAAATAGGAGGGGCGAGAGAGAGAGAGGGAGCGGATGAGAGAGAGAGGGTGTTGTGAGAGAACAAGAGGGAGAGGGCGCGAGAGAGAGTGAGCTGGCGCCAGAGAGAGGGTGGGTGAGAGAAAGTGAGGGGACGGACGAGACAGAGAGAGGGAGGGGGTGACTGTGTGAGGGAGCGGGAGAGAGAGTGAGGGAGGGGGCGAGAGACAGAGAGTGAGGGGAAGAGAGAGAGGATGGGGTCGAGAGAGAGAGCGAGTGGGAGAGAGAGAGAGACAAAGCTGGCAAGAGAGAGAGGGAAGGCACTAGAGAGAGAGGGAGGGGACAGGTGAGAAAGAGAGGGAGGGGGAGAGAGAGAGGATGGGTGTCGAGAGAAAGAGAGGGAGGGGGAGAGAGAGAGAGACAAAGCTGGCAAGAGAGAGAGAGGGAAGGCACGAGAGAGAGAGAGGGAGGGGACAGGTGAGAGAGAGACAGACTTTGCGAGAGAGAGGTAGGAGGGCGAGAGCGAGAGGGAGCGGATGAGAGAGAGGGAGGGTGGTGTGAGAGAACGAGAGGGATAGGGCACGAGAGAGAGTGAACTGCCGCCAGAGAGAGGGTGGGTGAGAGAGAGTGAGGGGGCGGGCGAGAGAGAGAGAGAGGTTGGGGGCGAGAGGGAGAGAGAGGGAAGTTGGCGAGAGAGAGAGAGAGGGAGATGGGCGAGAGAGAGGGAGCGAGGGAGGGAGTGAGATACAGATGGAGGAGTTCGAGAAAGAGAGGTAGTGGGGCGAGAGGGAGAGGCAGGGGGCGAGAGTGAGAGGGAGGGGGTGAGAGAGTGAGAGGGAGGGGGCGAGAGAGAGAGAGTGAGGGAAAGGCGGCGAGAGAGGGGGCGTGAGAGGGAGTTGGGGTGGGGGCGAGAAAGACGGGACAGTTGAGAGATAGAGAGGGACGTGAGCGAGAGAGAGAGTGATGGGGACGAAAGAGAGGGGTGTGCGAAAGAGAGAGGGAGGGCGAGAGAGAGAGAAGGAGGGCGGGCGAGAGACAGGAAGGGGGCGAGAGGGCGAAGGAGGTGAGAGAGAGAGAGACAGACGAGGCGAGAGAGAGAGGGAGGGATCGAGAGAGAGGGGTGCGTGCGAGATAGAGAGAGAGAGGGACAGGGGCGAGATAGAGAGAGAGGGGGACGGGGGCGAGATAGAGAGAGAGAGGGAGGAGTGCGAGATAGAGAGAGAGGGAAGAGTGCGAGATAGAGAGAGAGGGAGGAGTGCGAGATAGAGAGAGAGAGGGAGGGATCGAGAGAGAGAGGGACGGGGGCGAGATAGAGAGACAGAGAGAGGGACAGGGCCGATATAGAGAGAGAGGGAGGAGTGTGAGACAGAGAGAGAGAGGGAGGCGTGCGAGATAGAGAGAGAGGGAGGGATCGAGAGAGAGAGAGAGAGAGAGGGGGATGTGGGAAAGAGAGAGAGCGCGGGACGGGGCGAGATAGAGAGAGAGAGAGAGAGGGAGGAGTGCGAGATAGACAGAGAGAGAGGGATCGAGAGAGAGAGAGGGACGTTGGCGAGAGAGAGCGAGGGACGGGGCGAGAGAGAGAGAGAGCTAGGGAGGAGTGCGAGATAGAGAGAGAGAGGGACAGGGGTGAGATAGAGAGAGAGAGGGAGGAGTGTGAGATCGAGAGAGAGAGGAATGAGTGCGAGATAGAGAGCGAGGGACGGGTGCGAGAGAGAGAGAGAGCTAGGGAGGAGTGCGAGATAGAGAGAGAGAGGGACAGGGGTGAGATAGAGAGAGAGAGGGAGGAGTGCGAGATAGAGTGAGAGAGGGAGGAGTGTGAGATAGAGAGAGGGTGGGATCGAGAGAGAGAAGGAGGGACGGGGGCGAGAGGGAGAGGGACGGGGCGAGAGAGAGAGAGAGAGGGACGGGGGCGAGAGAGAGAGAGAGGGAGGAGTCCGAGATAGAGAGAGAGAGGGAGGAGTGCGAGATAGGGAGAGAGAGGGAGGGATCGAAAGAGAGCAAGGGACGGGGCGAGAGAGAGTGCGAGGGACAGGGGCGAGATAGAGAGAGCGAGGGACAGAGGCGAGAGAGAGAGAGCGAGGGACAGGGGCGAGAGAGAGAGCGAGGGACAGGGGCGAGAGAGAGAGAGCGAGGGACGGCGGCGAGAGAGAGAGAGAGCGAGGGACGGGGGCGAGAGAGAGAGGGAGGAGTGCGAGATACAGAGAGAGAGGTACGGGGGCGAGATAGAGAGAGAGAAGGAGTAGTGCGAGATAGAGAGAGAGAGGGAGGGATCAAGAGAGAGAGAGGGACGGAGGCGAGATAGGGAGAGAGAGGGAGGGATCGAAAGAGAGCAAGGGACGGGGCGAGAGAGAGTGTGAGGGACAGGGGCGAGATAGAGAGTGCGAGGGACAGATGCGAGAGAGAGAGAGCGAGGAGGGATCGAGAGTGTGAGAGGGACGGGGGCGAGAGATAGAGAGAGAGGGGGACGGGGGTGTGAGAGAGAGAGAGGGACGGGGGCGAGATAGAGAGAGAGAGGGTGAGAGAGAGAGGGAGGGATCGAGAGTGTGAGAGGGACGGGGGCGAGAGATAGAGAGAGAGAGGGACAGGGGTGTGAGAGAGAGAGAGGGACGGGGGCGAGATAGAGAGCGCGAGGGAGGAGTGCGAGATAGAGAGAGAGGGGAGGGATCGAGAGAGAGAGAGGGACAGTGGCGAGAGAGAGATGGGGGACGAGGGCGGAGAGAGAGAGAGGGAGGAGTGCGAGATAGAGAGAGAGGGAGTAGTGTGAGATAGAGAGAGAGAGGAGTGCGAGATAGAGAGAGAGAGGGAGGAGTGCGAGATAGAGAGAGAGGGAGTAGTGCGAGATCGAGAGAGAGAGAGGGACGGGGGCGAAATAGAGAGAGAGGGAGGAGTGCGAGATAGAGAGAGAGGGAGAGGGAGGGATCGAGAGAGACGGACGGGGGCGAGATGGAGAGAGAGGGACGGGGCGAGATAGAGAGAGAGAGGGAGGAATGCGATATACATAGAGAGAGGGAGGGATCGAGAGAGAGAGGGACGGGGCGAGAGAGAGAGCGCGAGGAACGGGGGCGAGAGAGAGAGCGCGAGGGACGGGGGCGAGAGAGTGAGTGAGCGAGGGACGGGGCGAGAGAGAGAGAGAGCGAGGGATGGGGGCGAGAGAGAGAGAGGGAGGAGTGCGAGATAGAGAGAGAGAGAGAGGGACGGGGCGAGATAGAGAGAGAGGGAGGAGAGTGAGAGAGAGAGGGAGGAGTGCGAGATAGAGAGAGAGGGAGGGAGGGATCAAGAGAGAGAGAGGGACGGAGGCGAGATAGAGAGAGAGGGAGGGATCGAAAGAGAGCGAGGGACAGAGGCGAGAGAGAGAGAGTGAGGGACAGAGGCGAGAGAGAGAGAGAGCGATTGTCGGGGCGAGAGAGAGAGCGAGGGACGGGGGCGAGATAGAGAGAGAGAGGGACGGGGGTGAGATAGAGAGAGAGGGAGGAGTGCGAGATAGAGAGAGCGAGGGACGGGGGCGAGAGAGAGAGAGCGAGGGACAGGGGCGAGAGAGAGAGAGCGAGGGAAGGGGGCGAGAGAGAGAGAGATTGAGGGAACGGGGCGAGAGAGAGAGAGCGGGGGAGGAGTGCGAGATAGAGAGAGAGGGGGGGGACGGGGGCGAGATAGAGAGAGAGAGGGAGGAGTGCGAGATAGAGAGAGAGAGGGAGGAGTGCGAGATAGAGAGAGGGAGCGAGAGAGGGGGTACGGTGGCGAGCGAGAGAGCGGGGGACGGGGCCCAGCGAGAGAGGGCGAGATGTTTCCAAGCGAGAGAGCGGGGGCGAGCGAGTGAGCGGGTGACGGGGCCGAGCGAGAGAGCGGGGGACGGGGCCGAGCGAGAGAGAGGGGGACGGGGCCGAGCGAGAGAGAGGGGGATGGGGCCGAGCGACAGAGAGAGGGACGGGGGCGAGCGAGAGAGAGAGGGACGGGGCCGAGCGACAGAGAGAGGGACGGGGGCGAGCGAGAAAGAGGGGGACGGGGCCGAGCGACAGAGAGAGGGACGGGGCGAGCGAGAGAGAGAGGGACGTGGCGGCGATAGAGAGAGAGAGACGTGGGGGCGATAGAGAGAGAGGGACGTGGGGGCGATAGTGAGAGGGACGTGGGGGCGATAGAGAGAGAGGGACGTGGGGGCGAGAGAGATGGACGGGGGGTGAGAGAGAGGGAGGGTGCGAGTGAGAGAGGGTGTGGCGCAAGAGTGAGAGGGAGGGAAGTGGGCGAGAGAGGGGAACAGAGAGAGAGGGAAGCCGTGAGAGAGAGAGGAAGGGGGCATGAGAGAGTGGGAAGGCGTGAGAGAGAGAAAAGGAGGGTGGCGAGAGAGAGAGAGGGGCGGCGATTGAGAGAGTGTGAGAGAGAGAGAGAGAGAGGGCGAGAGAGGGAGGGAGGAGAGAGCAAGAGAGAAAGTGGGTGCGAGGGAGAGGGGGAAGGCGTGAGAAGGAAAGGGAGGGGTTGAGAGAGAGAGAAAGCGAGGGTGGGGGAGTGAGAGAAAAGGAGGGGAGCGAGAGTGAGAGAGAGGGAGGGGACGAGAGACAGACAGTGGGGGGGCGATAGATAGAGAGGGATGGGGGCGAGTGAGAAGAGAGCGAGTGAGAGGAGGGCGACTGTGAGAGAGAGTCAGAACGAGAGCAATAGACACAGAGAGATGAACAAAGGCAGCGAGCAAGAGAGAGTGTGAGCGCGTGAGAGAGACAGTGAGAGAACGAGGCAGCAAGAGAGAGAGAGGTGCCAGAGAGACGGGGCAAGAGAGAGAGAGGGAGAGACAGCAAGAGAGTGAGGGCGCGAGAGAGAGATGTTCGAGAGAGAGACAATTGGTAGAGAGAGAGAAAAGGGGGCAGGATAGAGAGAGGGGGGTACAGAGAAAGAGTGGGTAGAGTGAGATTGAGACGCCGTGAGAGTGAGAGAGAGAGAGAGAGAGAGAGAGCGAGAGAGAAGCGATAGCGAGATGGAGAGACGGGATGAGCGAAAGGTAGAGCCATGAGAGGCGGGCAAAAGAGAGAGAGGGAGGAGGCGAGAGATAGAGGGAAGGCAGAAGGGTGAGAGAGGAAGACAAGGTGCGAGAGCGATGACGCATGAGCGAATGAGGGAGAGAGGTGGTGTGTCAGAGAGAGAGAGAGGTGCCAAAGAAAGAGAGGGACAAGAGAGAGAGAGGGGCTGGAGAGAGAGGGATAGAGTGGGGAGAGAGAGAGGGGCGTGATAGAGAGAGGGAGAGTGACCGAGGGTGAGCGAGAGAGAGAGAGAGTTGCAAGAAAGAGGGAAAGGTGGGGCAAATAGGAGAGAGTGAGGGAAAGAGAGAGGGAGATAGGGTGAGGGAGAAAGGGTGAGGGAGAGAGGGTGAGGGAGAGAGTAATCGAGAAGGAGCAAGGGAGGGGGCAGAGAGAGGCAACAGAGAGAGGGAGAGAGAGTGAGAGGAGTGAGATGGAGAGGTGATAGAGAGAAGGATAGAGAGAGTGAGAGAGGTGAGCGATGGTGACAGGGGGAACAAAGAGAGAGATATATAGAGAGAGAGGCGAAAGTGGGTGTAAGAGAGAGAGAAGGCCGCGCGCAAAAGAGAGAGAGGCAAGAGAGGGAGACAGTGATGGGTGAGAGAGAGGAGAGAAAGGGGGAGTGAGAGAGAGGGGGAAAGGGGAGTGAGAGAGAGAGAAGGAGCGAGAGAGAGAGATGGGGAGAGCGAGTGGGTGAGAGAAAGAGTGGGTGAGTGAGAGACAGAGGGATGAGAGACAGAGGGTTGTGAGAGAGGGAGGGCGGGATGAGAGAGAGAGAGCACGAGCAAGAGAGGGATAGCACGAGAGAGAGCTGCAAGAAAGAGCAAGAGAGAGAGAGGGCAGATACGAGAGAGAGCGAGAGAGAGAAAGGAAAGATCGAGATTGGCAGAGTGGGAGCATGGAAACGTGGGAGTGTGGGAACGAGGGAGTGAGAAAGCGAGAAAGAGGGAGAGTGGCAGAGTGGCAGTGAGGAAGTGAGGGAGTGAGGGAGTGAGGGAGTGAGGGAGTGGCAAGAAAGAGAGAGAGAGATGGGGAGGGTCGATAGCGAGGGTAGAGGGAGGGTGCAGAGGGGAAGGGATCAGAGGGGGAGCGGTCAGAGGGGGAGGGGTCAGAGGGGGGGAGGGGGAGGGGGAGAGGGAGGGGGAGAGGGAGGGGGAGGGCAGATAGGCAGTGAGGAGGGAGGTAGAGGGATTGGTTAGAGGGAGGGGTAGAGGGAGGGCGGGTAGTGTGTGTAGAAGGAAGGGGTAGAGGGAGGGAGCTAGAGGGAGGGGATCGAGGGATAGTGGGAGGGGTTAGAGGGAGAGGGGTAGACGGGACAGAGGGAGGGGAAAATGGGTGGGAGTGGGGTTGAGGTGGTGAGAGGGATCGAGAAGTGAGAGGGTGAAAGGGGGGGTGAGAGGGGGCAGTGAGAGGGAGGGCGTCGAGAAGGGGCGGCGTGAGGGGGCGAAGGGGTGGGCGAGAATGGGGGAGGGGACAGAAAGGGGGTGAGGGAGGGCGAGCGACTGGGGGGAGAAAGAGTGGCCCGGTGGGGCCGGGTGTGTGTGAGAGGGTTTGGAGGGGATTGTGGCGAGAGGGGCTCGAGGGTGGGGGAGAGAGGGGTTGAGCGGGGGCAAGAGAGGTGCTGAGAGGGGCGAGAGGGTGTCAGGGCTTTTGGGGGTCAAGGGGGGCGAGAGGTGGGCGAAAGGGTGCGCGGGAAGGGGGCAAGGGAGGCGCGAGCGGTGCACAGAGGGGGAGCGAGTGGGGAGCGAAGGAGGAGCAAAGGGGGTGGGAGAGGGGCGCGGAGAAGGGTGGGGGGTTAAGAGGGGTGTGCCGGGGGAGCGGGAGGGTGTGGGAGGGGGGTGGGAGGGGAGGAGAGAGGGGTAGAGAGTGAGGGAGAGACGGAAGGAGAGTGCTGGCTGTGTCATTTCATCATCCTCTGTGAAACTCATTAAGACCGGCGAAGTCCCTCATCCTGATAACGTTCTGGTCAGGACTCCAGTCACTAACTTACTGCCAGTTTCTGATAAATAACCAAAAACACAACAGGAGTTGCACTTGCAGAGAATAAGGGAGCCATGGTTACTTCAACATCATAACACGAGGAGGCTATTTAGCTTCTTGAGCCTATTCCACCATTCACCCAAATCATGGTCATCTTCATCATCATGACAAATCCCTGTCTTTGTCCCATAATCTTTCGGCATTTTCATTCCAAATCTACCAATCTCAGATTTAAAATTTGCAAATGATTTCCAATCAATCGCTGTTTGTGGAACTTTATCAAACTTTATCCATTTCTGTGTATAAATGTGTTCCCCGTCACTACACCTCAATGTTCTGACTCGAACACTTTATCTGTTTAATCTTTCTTCTTAAGTTAAGCCTTGGAATCCAAGTATCACTTCAGTAAATCTACACTGCACTTCCCCTCAGAGGGATACTCTCCTTCAGCCATGGTGCCCAGCCCTGACAGCTTGGTCTAACTAGGTTCGGATTTGCTGAAGCATGACTTCTAATCCTTTGGTATCTCGTCTTCGTTCGAGATCAATGTCAACATTCCACCGGCCCCTTGGTCAGTTTTCTGAACCTGTTTGAGACATTTTCGTGAACTATACAGCTGGATCAATGCCACCAAGTTTCTTTGGAGTCCACTGTCTCTATTTTCACAATCACAAAAAATCCTATTTTGATCCAACCTCTCACTTGCCGACATAAGCTCATCTGTCGGTGTTTTTATTTTCATTTCCTGAATCTATCAAGATTGCTTTTTAATGCTGTGCTTCCATCTACCTACACTTGGAATCGCTGTCATCTGCAGAGTGGCCCCAAATGTTGAATGCGGCTTTCCCTTCATTATGAATAGCAGATAATTCGGGCTCCAACATCGATCCGTGCAGGATATCATTAAACATATCCTTCTAATTAGAATATCTCTTATTATCTGCACAATTGTCTCTTGTTCAAATCAACTTCCTCTGCAAAAATATCTTTTGCATCTTATTACCTTCAATGAACAGTAGAAAGGTGTAAATTCAGTGGCATTCTTCACAGTCAAATTTGCCTTGTGTTTATCTGATTGGGGGAGCAAGGAATCCCAATAAATATTAATCGTTGTCTTCTATATGGGAACTCGATCACAAAGATTAACAATTTCAAGTATGTTTTCTCCTTCATGATTTATAAACTCTGGGCACACTATGACCGAGTGGTACTCGCTTTTTTTTCAGAAACAAAGGCCCTGCCCAACTGTTGGCTTACACTTGTTACACCATATGGTCCTCGTCCTCTCCATCTGAATCTCATGGCAAGGTACCTCGAACATGGAGAGGAGCAACTATTCCAAGCACTGAGATACCACTAATTGGTACCACCACTCACCCTAATCCATAAGAGAAGCCGACTGGTCCCGCATTATGTCCTCATCTGAACCATCCTGCTGGCTGCGTTTCTTCCCCATATGAAAGTGGTGTTGGCTCTCTGGTGGCAGAAGAGAACGGAAGGATTTCTCTTCAATCTCATCTTTAGTCATTGGCTCGTCAAACTTATGGGAGTACTCAGTGGCAACAGAAGCAGAGGCTGCAGAGACAATAAATGATTGACATTGTTCTTTGTTATTTTCCATTGCTCACTGAAAGGTTTAGAACTTGAACTTGAAGTTAAGGGCTGAGCTAGAATCCTTGGATTAACTATCTGCTCAAGGAGCAGAGTGGGGTTACAATTATTGATTCACACAACTTTGATATTGAATCATACATTGGTTAAGTTTCCTTGTGCACAACCACAGATCCAGGGGAAACACAAGGAACTTGGATTGAACAGGTTAAGCACATGACTGAATAAAGAAATCTTGAATTAAAGCAGTGCAAGACATTTGCCTATTTGACCCACATATCCTTTGGGTAGGGAAGGAATGCTAACGTAGCAAAAGAATTGTTTGATTCAAATCATCTAAGTGAACAGACACATTTCCCAGCTTAAGTCATGAGATCATTGGAAGGACAAAACATCATTTCTGGTTAAAGAATTCAACTTTCTCACCAGGTAATGAAGGCACACTGTCTCTGTGGATTGAGTCGTTGGCCACTGTTTGAACCACCTGCCCAATAGAGCTATTTCCCTTTTGTGTGGCCAGAGGTTCTGCTTTTCTCCAAGAATGGTAAGGGTGAGCTGTCTTGTTTACTGCTGCCGCTGCTGCTCCTATAGAAATGTCACAGAACAACACAGATGCATAGTTTCAGGACACAAAAACAGGTTCTCAGTATCTGTGATTTACACAGGCTTCCTTCTCAACCTAAACACATCAACATAGATTTCTTTGATTTCTTGTATTCCAAGCTCCTCCTTGAATTCATCTGTCATTTGCTTCAATTATTCCTGATGAGGTAAGTTCTACATTCAAACCCCTTTTTGGTAAAGACTTTGTCGCCCTCTGCAAATTCCCCGTGAGATTTAAAAGTGATTACAATTATATCCACAGATCCAGTGGATTCTGACATTCACAAGCAGAAACATCTTTTCCATGTCTACCCGATCAAACGTAACTGGACCATGTCACTCTTTTTTAATGAGACAAGACTGCCCAATCTTACTTGATGAATTCAAATTCAGTTTGAATATAATTCCAGTAACTATTCTTTATCTTCCCTACTGCCTCTACATTCATATTATAATATGAAGATCGGAACTGTTTGCAGTGCTCCAAGGGTGATCTGTCTATGGTTCTACACATATCGAACACATTTCCATTCTGTCGTCCCAGAAATAAACCCATGATCTACTTTTCTATCTAACCTCACAAACTGGTCCCATTTGCTGCCAGTGACTCATTGCTATCTCCAGATCCCTCTGCCCTATTTAAGGACATATTTCCAAAGAGGAAGTGGTCTCTTTATTCTTTTGACCACAGTGTACTACCTCACACATGGGTGGAGGTTAATCTTCCACAGCGTTGACTGCAATATTCCCTTAACCAAATCTTCCCAACAGTAAGTCTTCCTATAAACAAAACGCCAACATATTAATGTACTTAATCTCGTCAACTATTTCTTATTTCAAAAACACTAACTGTCGAGCTCAGTTTTGAACAAACATCCTCTGCCACAGTTGTCAAAATGCCACAAGCTGAACGACAACCACTATTTACATTCATATTCATTGCAGCCTACGAATGAGAGGTAATATCATTGAGGGTCTATAAAATGGTCAAGGGATTGACCAAGTAGAGGCAGAGAAGATGATGCAATCTACAATGAGTCGTCCTAAGTTTACAATGAAGGGAAAGTTGGAGGAATTACTTCTCTCAGAGGATGGTGAACCGAGGGAATTCCCTATCTCCGAACATTGTGGATTATGGGACATTAAGTAAATTTAAATAAGAGACACACAGATTTTTAATCAGTAATGGGTTGAAGAGTTAAGGAGGGCTGGCAGGAAAGTGGTGTTCAGGCCAAGATGAGATTCACAATCAAGCTGCCTAAATTTTAAACATGAACACTTCTTAATAGTTCACTCGATCCTAACGAAATATTTTGTGCGAAACAAATCACATGATACATAGTTATTCAGAGAACAAAACAAGTTTGTTCATTGAAGAACCCAGAGGAAAACGTGATGAAACAATGTGAGTTTGATATACCTCAATCATCATTTCAAGTGCATTCTCTGCATAAATTCTCCTTTTCCTCCTCGAAGTATTCAACTTCTTGTATAATTGCGAGAATGAAGTCACAGTTGTACAATACATAAATCAGACCCTTCAGTCCAACTTGCCCATGCTGACCAGATATTCTAAATTAATCTAGTCCCATTTGCCAGCATTTGTTCCATATCCATCTTATACCATAAGACCACAAGACATAAGAGTGGAAGTAAGGCCATTCGGCCCATCGAGTCCACTCCGCCATTCAATCATGGCTGATGGGCATTTCAACTCCACTTACCAGCGTTCTCCCCGTAGCCCTTAATTCCTCAAGGCAACAAGAATTTATCGATCTTAAACACTTTCTACTGATTATCAGTTTATTTTACTTTATCAGCACTTGAAATATTGACTTATTTTTCTCCAAACATTGGTTAAAGAAATCATAACTTCATTCATCCAAGTTAATTTTGTAATCTTTCACAAAGAAACAAGTGAGAACAACATATAGCTGAGTGCAAACCAAAATACTGCAGCTGTGCAATATCTGGTAACACTCTAAAGGTGAGGCACTGATACTTTGGTGTAACTTGCAGTCTGGCCAAATTGCAGCAAAAAGCTGTTCAATTTTATCTGCAAACTATTGAATAAAATCCTCCTTGCACAATAATAAGGCAGCATTTTGGGATGTCATTTTTAAAATATATTATTTTCAAAGTTACTCACAATTAAGAGTGATCACTTGGTGCTGTCTGCATAACACAGTACGAAAAGGAATTAACAGAAAAAAAAACATTATAACCCAAATTCAGAGTCACGAATTCATTGATATTGCATGGGTCCAGCATTTTATAAGTAATTGATTTTTAAAGATAAATAGATACATTTACTAACTATCTTGGAGCACAGTCAAGTTTCTCACTGAACAGTGACAGGATTGGACAGAGTCCGCATGGATTTAAGAGAGGGGAATCATACTTAGCAAATCTCCTGAAAGAATCCACAGAGTCAAATATTAAAGTAAGAAATTGCAGGACAGTTAGAAAAGCTTATCATTAAACATGGTCGACTGGGTTTTGTGAAAGAGAAACTAAATTTGACAAATTTGCGACAGTTCATTGAGGAGATAACAAGCAGGGCTGATAAAGGGCAATCCAATGATGTTCTGTATTTGGATTTTAAAAATGCATGTGATAATGTGCTACATAAAAGTTAATTGCACAATTTAGGAGCTCATGGTATCAGTGTAATGTATTAGCATGGATTGAGGATTGGTAAACCACACTGGCTGTTGCTGAGTCCTCACTTGCAGTGCTGTATACAATGTTAGCTCCCATATTTAATAAAGGATAAACCAACATTGGGGACCATTCAAAAAAGATTCACTTAGCTGCTTCGAGCATGAAAGGGTTGACCTATCAAGAATAGATAAGCAGGGGTGATCTTATGGAAACAAGATTCCGAGGAGCTTGACAGGTTGGATGTTGACTAGATCTTCTAGCGCCAGTGAAGTCTTAAACTCGGGGACATTACAGAGGTGAACATTCATTTTAGAAAAATTAAAGATTTTTCTCTCAGTGAATGGCAAGAATTTTCTCACCCAAACTTTAGTGGAAGTTAAATGTGGGAGGGGAATGGTTGGGTTACTCTTCGGAGGGTTGTTCTGGCTTGTTGGGCTGAAGGGCCTGTTTCCACACAGTAGGGAATCTGTGATTCTATCTCAAATTATTTTAAAAGAGGGCAGATAGATCTTTGAAATATTGAGCAGTTGAGGGCTATGCGGATCAAGCATAAAAGAGGTGTTGAGGTCTGGGTTGGACCAGCCATGATCACAAGCTGAAAGGGATGAATTGCCTACTCCTGCTCCGATTCCTTGAGGCTCCGTTTCATGTTTTTTTTTTGTCTCCAAAGAAGAGCGTGATACAATGTGCTAAAGATCTCAGATGTTGTGAAAATGCGGTGTTTATGTATTTCTTCAGATGGCATTGATCCATCAGTCTCAGCTATACAGTCATGAGTAGGAAAGCAATGCCCTCCATGAATAAAGGAAATCTACTGCAGAGCTCATTCTTATCCGCAGAAACATGACCAAACATCTCAGCAAAAGCAGGACACACTGTGCATGCTCCAGCCAACAAAGAGACACCGGGTGATTGATGTCAGCTCCGGACCAATGAAAGGACAGTGGGCGGAACTGGAGGTCCGAGCGGGAGGTTGGTCCTCCAACCAATCACAGTGAATGAAGGGCGGAGCTAAACTAAACCATGTGATCACCCTCGCGCGCGGCGCAGAGTCGCTGGCTCGGGAAAGGATACGGGAAGGAAAGAAATAAACAAGGAAACTGGAGAAAAACTGTTGCTATGAGCGGAGAGGTTTTACAAATAAACTGTGCGCGTCGGAAAACTCATTTGAACGTCCCAGTCCCGTGTTTGCAGTAAATGAGGAATTGCCTCAATGCGGCTGCAGGCCTGAGTGAGCGCCGCCATCATGATTCGGGACAACGATTCACTGGACACGTGCGCGGCCGCCATCTTTGTAGGGGGCAAAGTGCAGCCAGGCGCATGTGCAGCCTGTCTCTGGTACAGAGTCATTGTGATGACAGCAGCCAATCCTGCTCTGATTCACCTCTGGGCTCCCTCAGGACCACTTTGTCAATGTCTAGCTACCTCACTCTCGAACCAGGGGTGTATTTTTTGTCTGTTTAGTACTGTATTATTACTTTTATAGAGCCTTTGTAAATGAGTTTTTCACTGCGGCCCAGTCCCTGACCATGTGCTGCTCTATTATCAGATTACTTTTTTCTTGAATATTTTTGACAGTCAAGAATTGTTTTTTCCCAATAAGCAAGTGTATTTTCCTTCCATTTCTGACTATCAAATTCTGCACCATTTTCATTCCCTGTAATTCATTTTGCACTCCCTGAAACATCAACTGTGTTTCTCCTTCCACAGATACCAGTGATTAATGCCAAAGCCCTGTTGCCTGTGGAGAGGATGATGTTTGACTTTATTGTACCGCTGCAGTTTGTGTGGTGAAGGTATTCCCACAATGTGGTTGCGTAAGAGACATTACAGATTATTCATTACAGCAACAGTGAATATTTGAAGATAATGTCCAAATCAAGAACAGTTTGCAGTTTTATCATCATGCTTATAATTTCACAAAAATACGATTGAGAACTTTAGATGTAAGGCCAGATATAGAGATATTAGGTCAGGTGACCAAAACCATTGCCAAAAAGCAGATTTTGAGGTTTTGTCTGCAAATTCCAGACCATGGTGCTTTGGCAACTGTAGAATCAGCCACACAGTTGAAGTAATGAATTAACAAGTTGTTGGGAGTCTCAAAGAAAATGGGTTGTCGAGGTCTCAAAGGATGTGTGGTGCAGGGAGCGAGGGATGATCACAGCCAGGAATCAAATCAAGAATGAGAATTTTAAATTGTTGCTGCTTTTGAATAGGATCATTTTGACGGATGAACATGTTTGGGGAGAAGTGAGCACGTGAGCGATAGAGCTTTCAATTTTTCTTGAGATTACAGAAAGGTTGAATTTGGGAGGATGGCCAGGAGTGTGTTTGGATAATTAAGTCTGGAGATAACACACGATGGATGTGAGTTTCAGTATATGAGCTGAGCTGAGGGTGGAATCAGCTAGAAATAGTGGTGTTGGAGTGGGACTGGGCTGTCTCCCTCACCTCACCTCTGGGATTCAGCTGGTTGTCAGGTTGTGAATCAGGCGGTAACACAATCGGGAGCTGAGTGGCCCTGGTGGAGCCTAAAGTGAGTGTCACTCAGCTGGCTGTTGCTGAGCAGCTGCTGCTTGATAGCCCTGTTGATGACTACTTCCATCACTTTACTGCTGATCGAGTGTGGACTGAGAGAGGGAAATTGCCTGGGTTGGATTTGCCCTGTGTTTTTGTGTTGAACGTGCCTGGGCAATGTTCCACGTTTTCAGTTAATGCCAGTGCTGAAGTGGTACGTGGCTTGGTGGGTGGCAAGTTCTGGAGCACAATCTATCAGTATTATTGCCAGAATGTTAGCAGGACCCATAGCCTTTACACTACTTAACTATTTCTCGGTATTATTCAAACTAAATTTAACTGGCTTAAAGCTCACATCTGTGACGTTAGGAACCATTAGAGAATGCTGAGATGGATCATCCCACTTTGCACTTCTGGCTGCAGATTGCTGCAAATGCTGTTGTCTTATCTGGTGCATGGATGTGTGAAACCCCTCCATCTGTAAGGGTGGGGATATCTGTGGTGCTTCCTGCAACGAGTTGTTTAATTGTCCATCACTGTTCATAACTGGGTGAGGCAGAACTGCAGAGCTCTGATCTGATCCATTGGTTGTGGGATCACTTAGCTTTGTTGCTTGCTGCTGATGCTGTTTGAAATGCAGATAGTCCTGTTTGGTAACTTCAGCAGGTTGGCACTTCATTTTTAGGTATGCCTGGTGCTGCTCATGGCACGCCCTCATTTCCTGTCCATTGTAATGGGTGAGTGCGGGATTTACAAACCCATGAGATTACAGATTGTGCTGGAGTACAGTTCTGCTGCTGTTGTTATCCCACAGTGCCTCAGAGAGATCCAGTTTGAGATCCTACATCTGTCCCATTCAGCACGGTGATAGTAGCACTCAGCACAATGGAAGTTTTTATCAACTTTAAGGTGGGGCTTTGTCTCCAAAAAGACTGTGGGATGGTCGCTCTTACCGATACTGTCATGGACAGATGCATTTGCAGCTGACAGATTCACACTGAAAGGATCTAATATGTTTTTCCCTCTTGCTGGTTCCGTTACTGCCTGCTAAAAACACAGTTGAGCAGTTATGTCCTTGAGGACCCGACCAGCTCAGTCAGTAATCCTGCTGCTGAGCTACTCTTGGTAGAGGACATTGAAATCCTGTACCCAGAGTAGGCTTGTCACCATTTTATTGCTTCAGTGCTTCCTCCAGGTGTTGTTCAACGTGGAGGAGCACTGATTCATCAGCCGTGGGAGCACAATACGTGGTAATCAGCAGAAGACATGAGACTTCTTGGTCTCCAAAGTCAATGTTGAGTACTCCCAGGGCAAATGGTTCCTGTGTGTACACCACTGTGCCATCACCTCTGCCTGGTCTGTCCTGCTGGTGGGACAGGACATATCCAGAGATTTCAGGAGAAAGTGAAGACTGCAGATGCTGGAGATCAGAGTCGAGAGTGTGGTGCTGGAAAAGCGCAGCAGGTCAGGCTGATGAAAGGCTTAGGCTCGAAACGTCGATTCTCCTTCTCCTCGGATGCTGCCTCACTTGTTGTGCTTTTCCATCATCACACTCTCGATATCTAGGGATGGTGATGGTGGTGTCTGGCCATTATCTGTAAGGGATGACTCTTTGAGTATGATTATGTCAGGCTGTTCCTTGACTAGTCTGTGAGACAGCTCGCCACGTTTTGGCACAAAAAAACAGATGTTAGTGAGCAGGATATTGCAGAGTTGAGAGGGCTGCTTCTGTGGTTGTATTTCCTAATGCCTTGTTAGATGCAAAGTGGTCCATCCAGTTTCACTCCTTTGATGAGACTTTGCAGTGAGTACTACAGTGAGTAGCTTGTTGGACGACTGTCAGGTTGGCAGGATTTTTTTCACCATTGACAATGGCTCCGTGGAGATCATGAGATTCCTAATTCCAGTTATTTTTTCTTGAATTCAGATTCTACCATCTGCCGAGCTGGGATTCGAACAAGGACTTCAGTTGTACATTTTAATATTTTGGATAAAAGTTAAATACATTAGGTTTGTTCACTCATTTTAAATATCACTAACCCTGGTTTTGTTTCTTTGTAAAACTCTGTCCATCATCCTGTCTCCTCCATCCTTCTCTCCAACAACAAGAGCAAGGAGCACATTGAGTTTCTCTGTCACTAAGACTGAGACAATCCGACCAGCTGCCTCTGCTGCTTCCCTCCCTCCCACTAGCCCAATGAGACAAACTGCCTCACATGGTGTTCCTGAGTTTTGTCCCAAACTTACATCTTTCTCCAGTCTCTTGTCAAGCCTTATCAGAGCTCATCTTGATCTTTTACTAGTAGCGCTAAACTACAGACATTCCAACTCTGTTTCCTCATCATCACCACCCCCCTCACCAATTCACAGGTATTGTTCCTTGTTCTGTCTGTCTGTCTTTTCTGGTTATGTCCTTCTCATCCATTCTGCAAAAAAACTAACATTTGACCTCCCCATCATTTGTAAATCCTGCTCCATCCCCACTCTCCCTTTCCTTTCTGAATTCCTTGTATTTGGTGTCGCTGAAGGATCTATCCTTGGTCCCTCCTGTTTCTCACCTCCATACTGTCAGGACGTGACATCGTCCAAAAGCACGGTGTGAGGTTTCACACGTACATTGACGATGCTCAGCTCTCCCTCCCCATCATCCCTCTCCATTGCTCCATTGTTACTCAGTTACCAAATTGCTTCTCACATTCCCACTACTCGGTTAGCTGCAATTTCCTCCGATGAAACATTGTTACGATTAAACCCATTGCCTTCCGTTGCTAATACAGATTCCTTTCCCTTCCTGCTGAGACCCTCCCTCTCATTGGTTGCAGTCTGAGGTACAACGAGACTCTTCCCAACATTGCTGTCATACATGTAACCCCAAGGTGACCTTCTGACCAGACATCTACACAATCACAAACACCAGGAATTCCAATCTCTAAAATGTTGCATGTCTCCACCTCACCCCAGCTCCATTGCTACTGAAACCCCTTACCCGTGTTCGTGTTGCCTTAAACTTGATGAATCTGAAATAGAACCCTTGATTCCATGACTGACACAGAATCTGCGAGCTTTCACTGTTTCCTGCACAATTTTCCGGCGGTCCCTTCATGGTGCAGCTTTGTACAGTTTCCACCATATAAATAGCACTCTGTTCCCTTATTATCCCCTCCAAAATGACCAACTTCCCATTTTCCCAAATTATACTCCATCTGGCAACTTGTTGCCCCCTTCTCTTGTGCATCTCTCTCTCTCTTCACAATCCTCTTAGAACTTTGCAATTATGCCTTTTCTAGGAACACCTCCCACCCCCTCCCCCCCCCCCCCACACACACCATTTTTTTAAACATTTACTGGAGCACTGGGCAGTGGGAAGCATGCAGAGTTGCTCTGTTTTTAGAGATCCTCTATGGGAGGAGCTTGCTGCCCATTGGTCAGAGTGGAGACTACCTACCCATCGAGCTGCTTGAGCCTTTCCCACCCCATGTCTGATTGATGAGTCACAGCGGCAGCAAGGAAGGAAAAAAAGAAGCAAATCCTACTCTCCACATCTCACTGACTCTTGGAATATTCTGTCCCATGTGTCAAAGATCTGCCCTGTTCAGTCACATGAAGTCCCAAGGTGGAAACTCCTAAAAACCCACATAGATTTCCCCCTGAACTGACTGCTGACCTCCACAAGGGGTAATGTGTCCAGTCATCCTGGGCCAGGAGGAGGGGATGGTGTGAGTTTCTAACCTGAACTGACAGTGATGGATTTTATAAACTTATATTACAGGATACTCCAGGTGGACATTCCGATGGTAATCTCAGTCATTGTAACACCAAACTCTGATTGAATTAGTCAGTTCATCAGGACCTGGATATTCGCATTGTGTGTGAGTATTGAATTCCATCTGAATCCCATTTGCTGCAGAAAAGTTCTCCTTTGAATCTTCCCAAACCTTTAATGTGTGTCCTGTAATCCTTGTACATTGAGCTGATGGGTGTAAGGTTTATTATTATAACGTGTAACGTTCCAAAACCCCTCTGTCACAGCTCCTCTCAATTTCCTCTGCTACAAAGAGAACAACCTCAGGTACACATCAGGATTGTGTTGCAACATTCTCCACTTGCCTGCGTCAGTGCAGCCCCCAACAATATTAAAGAAAGTGAACATTCTCTAGTACAAGGCACTGTGCCTGAGTGGTGTCACATCCCCCACCTTCAGCATTCCCTCTCCCCACCCCCGAGACACAGTGGCATCACTGTGTAAAAGGTAAAGGCAGCATTGTCCTCCCAGACCATAGGGCTGCTCTCTCCTTAGGGAGGAAACTGGAGCCCCTGGAAGAAACCCATACAGACACTGGGAGAATATGCAAGTCCCACAGAGACAGTTGTCCAAAGCTGGAATCGAACCTGGGGCCCCGGCAGCAGTGCTAATCACTGAGTCACTGTGCCACCCTAAAATTGTAATTTGATTCACAACTACCACTTCCTCTGAGAGTTCATTCCACACTTAAACCATTGTCTGAACAAAAATAAAAAAAAATCCCATACGCCTTTTAAAGCCGTTCTGCTGTCACCATAAAAGTACCCAGTCCCGTGTCCCTTCCTGGAAAGGACAGCTGCTGTTCACATTACTGATACCACCCCTCCATGATTTGAGTCTAATAAGGTCGCTCCTCAGCCTCCTGAGCACCATGAAAGAAGTCGCAGCCTATCTAGCCTCTGCTTATAATTCAAACTATCCATTCCCATCAACATCCTAGTAAATCGCTTCTGAATCTGCTCCAACTACATAATGTCCTCCCGATATCAGCATGACCAGAACTGGACACAGAATTCCAGAAAAGGCCTCCCCAATATCCAAAATAACGTCCCAACTCTTGTACTCAAAGGTCTGAGCAAGGAAGGCAAGTGTGCTGAGCACCTTCCTAACCACCCTGTCTCCATGTGACACAGACTTGAAAGACCCGAACCCCTCAGCCTCTTTGTTCCATATCATTACTCGAAGCCCTGTTTTTTATTCGTGTAAGTCTGCCTTCGTTTGTTTCATGAAGATGTAATATTTTGCATTTATTCCAATCCAAAAATACCAAAAAAAAACCCTAAGCATTAATGACAGTGGGAGTATACTTAAGAGGGAAATCAGGAGGGCGAAAAGGGGACATGAGATAGCTTTGGCAAATAGAATTATGAATAATCCCAAGTGTGTTTATAAATACATTAAGAACAAAAGGGTAACTTCAGAGAGAATAGGGGTCCTCAAAGATCAGCAAGGTAGCCTACGCATGGAGCCGCATGAGACGGGAGAGATACAAATTGAATATTTTGCATCAGTGTTTACTGTGGAGAAGGACATGGGCAATATAGAATGTGGGGAAATAGATGTTGAATATATCCATCTTACAAAGGAGGACGTGCTGGGTGTCTTGTAACCCGTCAAGCTTGGTTAATCCCCAGCACCTGATCAGGTGTACCCTAGATCTCTGGGAAGCTGGGAATGTGATTGCTGGGCCTCTTGCTGAGATATTTGTATAATCGATTATCACAGGTGAGATGCCGAAAGACTAGAGGTTGGTTAACGTGGTGCAGCTATTTAAGAAAGGTGGTAAGGACAAGGCAGGGAACTATCGACCGGTGAGCCTGGGCAAGTTGTTGGGAATCCTGAGGAAGAAGATGCGTATGGATTCAGAAAAGCAAGGACTGATTAGTGATAGTCAGCATGACTTTTGCATGTCTCTCAAACTTGATTGAGTTATTTGAAGATGTATCAAAGAGGATTGATGAGGGCAGAGAGGTGGACATGATCTATGGAATTCAGTAAGGCGCTCGACAAGGTTCCCCATGGAAGACTGGTTAGCAAGGTTAGATCTCATGGAATATAGGGTGAACTCACCGTTTGGATAGAGAACTGGCTCAAATGTAGAAGGCAGGATGGTGGTGGAGGGTTGTTTTTCAGATTGGAGGCATGTGACCAGTGGACTGCCGTCAGGATCAGTGCTGGGTCCACTACTTTTCGTCGTTTATATGTATGATTTGGATATGAGCATCGGAGGTATAGTTAATAAGTTTTCAAAATTGGAGGTATAGTGGACAGCGAAGAGGGTTGCCTCACATTACAACAGGATGTTGTTCAGATGTGTGAGAAGTGGCAGGTAGAGTTTCACTCAGATAAATGTGATGTGCTGCATTTTGGAAAAGCAAATCTTAACAGGACTGATACACTTAGTGACAAATTCCTAGATAGTGTTAATGAACAAAGATATCTTGCAGAGCAGGTTCATATTTAATTGAAGTTAGAGTTTCAGGTAGATAGGATATTCAAGAAAGTGTTTGGAATACATTCCTTTATTGATCAGAGCATTGAGTATCCAAGTTGGAAGGTCATGTACAGGACATTGGTTAGGCCTCTTTTGGAATATTGTGTGCAATTCTGTTGTCCGTCAATCGGAAGGATGTTGTGAAACTTGAAAGGGTTCAAAAAAGATGTACAACGATACTGCCAGGGTTGGAGGGTTTGTGCTGCAGGAAGAGAGTAAAAAGGCTGGGGCTTTCTTTCCCTGGAGCATCAGAGAGTGAGGGGTGACCTCCCATAGAGGTTTATAAAATCATTACTAGCATGGGTAGGGTAAACAGACAAGGTCTTTTCCCTGAGTAGGAGAGTCCAGAAATAGAGAACATAGGTTGAGGGTGAGAGGTGAATGATATAAAACGGAACTAAGGAGCAACTTTTTCACGCAGTGTATGGAAAAAAACTGCCAGAAGAAGTGGTGGAGGCTGACAATTATAGCATTTTAAAGGCATTTGGATACTTGACATGAATGGGAAAGATTTAGAGGGATATGGCCCAGGTTCTGGCAAGAGGGATATGATTAGGTTCGGATATCTGGTCGGCATGGACAAATTTGACCGAAGGTTCTGTTTAGTGCTGTTCATCTGTGACTCACAGCTCAGTGGGTTTCGGACTCTTCAAAGCTAAATCATAGTCTGTTTTATTTTAGTAAATCTACAACATTCAGTAGGGCGACCGTTTATTTCTTTAAATACACATCTTATGATCCATTGATTAAGTTTTTAAATATAAAATATTGGTACTAATTTATTCTAGAGTAGTGTTTTGTAAAGCTGTAAGCCTGTGTGCCTTTTTCTGGGTCTGTGGACTGTTAAGGTGCAGAGATGGCCATTGATGTGCTCTTCCTGTTGGATGTAGGAGATTAAGGGAAGTTTCAATGATCCTGATTGTCTGCAGGAAGTGAGGATGCAAATCCTGTAGGATTTCATGGATCAGATGGAGCGATGGTTAAAGGTAATGAAGAATTTACGTGAGTCGGGGATGTGATAGGTGGCAGTTTCAGAAAGGTAGGAAAACTTCCGATCCAGTCAGGTAGATGGGTTTCCTCTCGGAAAGGGAGGAGAGGAGGGCAAGTAGTGCAGGAGTCTCCTGTGGTTATTTGCATCTCAAACAAGTATACTGTTTTGGAAAGCGTCGGGGGTTACACTCTCAGGGGAATATAGCACTGACAGCCAAGTTACTAGTGAAATGGATCTAGTATAATGTGAGGTATATCAGGTTCCACGCTATCGATGGTGATAGGGGGCTCTCTAGTCTGCAGCACAGACTGCAGTTTCTGTAGCTAACAGTGAGACATCAGAATGGGGTGGTGCCTCCCTACTGTCTGGGTGAAGGATGGTACCGAGGGTGCAGAATATTCTGAAAGGGGAGAATGATCAGTGGGAGGTCGCTGTATATTGGTACCAATAACATAAGAGGAAAGGATGAAGTCCTGATGAGAGAATGTAGCAAATGAGCCTGGAGGATAATAAGCAGGTCCTTGTGGGTAGTAATATCTGGATTACTCCCGGTGCCGCATGCGAGTGAGAGTAGGAATAGAAGGGTAGAGCAGATGAATGCTTGGCCAAGGATCTGATACAGGGGAGAAGGATTCACATTTTTGGATCATTGGAATCTCTGCTGGTGTAGAATTGATGTGCATAAGAGGGATGGATTTCACCTGAATTGGAAGGTGTCTAATATCCAAGCCGGGAGATTTGCTAGTGCTACTCGGGAGGCATTAAACCAGTGAGGGTGTGAGGGCAAACCTAAAGAGACAGTGAGAAAGGAGGTAAGTCTGAGGTTGGTACAGTTGACAAGTTAGACAGGCAAGGGCAAGGCACAGAATGAGGTAGGACTGACAAGGTACAATAGACAATAGCTGCAGGAATAGGCCATTCTGCCCTTTGAGTCAGCCCCACCATTCATTGTGATCATGGCTGGCCATCCACAATCAGTATCCTGTTCCTGTCTTATCTCCGTAACACTTGATTCCATTATCTTTAACAGCTCTATCCATCTCTTTCTTGAAAGTACCCAGAGACTTGGCCTCTAGTGCCTTCTGGGGCAGTGCATTCCATGTGTCCACTACTCTCTGGGTGAAGACGTTTCTCCTCAACTCTGTTCTAAATGGCCCCCTCCCTTATTTTTAAACCGTGTCCTCTGGTTCTGGACTCACCCATCCGTGGAAACATACTTCCTGCCTCCAGAGTGTCCAACCCTTTAATAATCTTGTAGGTCTCAATCAGATCCCCTCTCATTCTTCTCAACTCAAGTGTACACAAACTCAGTCGCTCCAATCTTTTAACATATGATCATTCCGCCTTTCCGGGAATTGAGCTCGTGAACCTACCCAACATTACCTCAATAGCCATAGTACTCTTCCTCAAATGTGGAGACCAAAACTGCACACAATACTCCAGGTGCGGTCTTACCAGGGCCCTGTACAGCTACAGAAGGACCTCTTTGCTCCTATACTCAATTCCTCTTGTTATGAGGGCCAGCATTCAGTGAGCTTTCTTCACTATCTGCTGTATCTGCATGCTTGCTTTTATTGACTGATGTACAAGAATACCTAGATCTCGTTGTACTTCCCTTTACCAAACTTGACTCCTTTTAGATAGTAGAGGTAACAACAATGACTGCAGATACTGGAAACCAGATTCTGGATTAGTGCTGCTGACAGAGCACAGCAGTTCAGGCAGCATCCTGATGAAGGGCTTTTGCCTGAAACGTTGATTTCACTGCTCCTTGGATGCTGTCTGAACTGCTGTGCTCTTCCAGCACCACTGATCCAGAATCCTTTTAGATAGTAATCTGCCTTCCTGTTCTTGCCTCCAAAGTGGTTAACTACACATTTATCCACATTAAGCTGCATCTGCTATGCATCTGTCCACTCGCCTCGCCTGTCCAAGTTAAGTTGTATTCTTATACCATCCTCCTCACATTTCACCCTGCCACCCAGCTTTGTGTCATCAGCAAATTTGCTAATATTAATTTTAATATGTTCATCTATATTATTAATGTATATTGTAAACAGCTGCGGTCCCAGCACTGAACTTTGTACTACCCCATTGCCTGCCATTCTGAAAGGAAGCGTTTATCACTCCTTTGTTTCCTGTCAGTCAGCCAATTTTCAATCCAAGTCAGTATATTCCCCTTTGTAAATCCATGCTGACTCTGAAGAATCCTTTTACTGCTATCCAAATGAGCAATAATTTCATCTTTTATAATTGACCCCAGCATCTTTCTCACCACTGACATCAGGCTAACCAGTCTATAATTCCTAGTTTTCTCTGTTCCACCTTTCTTGAAAAGTGGGTCAACATTAGCCATCCTCCAATCCGACTCTACATCTCCTGATTCTGTGTCTCCCCCTTCGCAAGGGGCTGAACATCATCCCTCACCAACAGGGCAATCCCACCCCCTCTGCCCATCAGTCTGTCCTTTTGATAGCACTGCACTGCATTTATTTCAATGCAAGAGGTTTTACGGGGAAAGCAGATGAGCTTCAGATATGGTTTTGAACATGGGATTGGGATATAGTGGGTATTACAGAAATGTGGCTTAGGTTGGACAGGCCAGGTAGCTTAATGTTCCAGGGAATAGATGTAAGAGGAAGGATAGAAAGGGGGATAAGAGAGAAGGTGGAATGGCATTTTTGATGAGGGATAACGTTATTGTTGTGCTTAGGGAGGATATTCATAGGGGTTCGCCCGTTGAAATTACTTAGTTGGAACTGGGAAATAAGAACAGAATGATCACCTTATTGAGATTGTCTGTGTGGGTTTTGTCCGGGTGCTCTGGTTTCCCCCCACAGTCCACAGATGTGCAGGTTGGGTGGATAATCCAGGCTGAATTGCCAATATTGTTCAGGGATGTGCAGGTGGGTGGATTGGCCATGGGAAATTCCACAGCGTGTTCAGGGATGTGTAGGTTAGGTGGATTGGCCGTGGGAAATTGCCTACAGTGTTCAGTGATGTGCAGGCTAGGTGGATTGGTCATATGAAATGCAGCGTTACAGGGATAAGGTAGGAGGCTCTGAGGGTCAGTGTGGATGTGATGGGCCGAATGGCCTGCTTCCATACTTGGGATTCTCTGACGATAATTCTGCTAGTTTTAAAATAGTTACAAAAAATAATCGACCAGACCTAAAAGTTGGTGTTCAAAATTGGACAAAGGTGAATTTTGACGGTACAAGGCGAGAACTTTCAATATTTCTTTGCAACCACCAGGTAAAGGGGCGGCTGGAAAGTGGGAACATAAGAACAGAAGGAATAGGAGCAGGAGTAGGTCATCTGGCCCCTCAAGCCTGCTCTGCCATTCAATAAGATCAGGGCTGATCTTTTCATGGCCTTAGCTCCACATTCCTGCTCTCTCACCATAACTCTTAATTACTTTCCTGTTTGCAAATCTACATTTTGCTTTAAAGACATTCAAGTTGATAACGTCAACCGCTACACTCAGCAGGGAATTCCACAGATTCATAACCCTTTAGCTGAAGAAGTTCCTCCTCAACTCTGTCCTCAATCAGATACCCTTTTACTTTGATGCTATGCTCTCTAGATTGACCCACCTCCCAGTGGAAATAACCTCCCTGCTTCTATCTTATCTATTCACTTCTTAATTTTATTTTTTCCAATACAACCTCCCATTCTTCTAAATTCAAACAAGTATAGTCCCAGTCTATTCAATCTCTCCACATACTCCAACCCTCTCAACTCCTGACTCAACCTAGCAACCCTCCTCTGCACCCCCTCCAGTGTCAGTACATCCTTGTTGAAGTAAGGAGATCAAACTTGTATTCCAGTACTCCAGATGTGGCCTCACCAGCACCCTGTACAGCTTCAGCATAACCCATCCCTCTAGCAAGGAAGGACAATAGACTCTTCACCATCTTTTTTAGACCCTGTGAACATTCCATCACGGCCAGGAGACCCATGTATTTTGGGCAGTTATCTTTCCCAACACTACCTCTTTACTGAGAATGACTGTTTCCATGTCCTCATCTGCCATTGCCTCCATAGGCCTGTGGAAATGAGACAACAAGAGAACATAGACAGTATGTTCCTGTTAAGGCCAAGTCTGGTAGATGTAGGGAATGCTGTGTGTCTAGAGAAATTGAGGGAGTGGTCAAAAAGATGAAGGAGGGATATGGCAGGTACAGACAGCTGGGTTTTAGTGAATCCCTCGGAGTATAGGGGCAGTCGGAGTACACTCGAGGGAAAACAGGAGGGCAAAAAGGCTAGAAGAGATAGCTTTGAAGGGAAAGAGGTTTAACGACAATCCAAAGAGATTCTACAAAACAAAAAGGACAAAAGAGTAACCAGGCAGAGAATAGGAACCCTCAAAGATCAACAAGGCTGTCTGTGGAACCACAGAAGGTGGGAGAGATACTATCCGAGGATTTCATGTCAGCTTTTACTGAAAGAGGATATGGAAGCTACAGAGTTTGGAGAAATAAATTGTGATAACTTGACAACTCTCCATATTACAGAGGAGGTTGTACGGGATGTCTTATACATAAAGCCGAGTAAATCTATGGGACCTGATCAGGTGTATCCCAAATCTTTGTGGGAAGTTAGGGAAGTAATTTTCGGGCCCCTCGCTGAGATATTTCTATCACCGATAGCCACAGGTGAGGTGCTGCAAAACGGGCGCCATTATTTGAGAATGATGATGAGGAAAGGCCAGGTAACAATACACTGGTGAGCTGAAGTTAGTGGCAGACAAGGTGTTGGAAGGAATTCTGAAGGATAGGTTTATATGTAGTTGGAAAGTAAAGAAGTGATTAGGAATAGTCAGCATGGCTTTGTACATAACTCACTAACTTGGACTTCAGAAAGACATTCAAAAAGGTTCCACATAACAGACTGGTTAGCAAGTTAGATACCATGGGATGCAGAGAGAACCAGCTATTTGGGTACAAATTGGGGACGGAGGGTAGTGCTTTTCGGACTGGAGGCCTGTGATGAGCAATATGGCATAAGGATCGGTGCTAGGTCTACTGCTTTTCATCATTTATATCAATTAATTTGATGTGAATATATGAGATATAGTTAGTAGGTTTACAGTAGACATCAAAATTGGAGTTCCACTGGACAGCGAAGAAGGTTACCTCAGAATACAATGGGACTTCAATCAAATGGGCTGAGGATTGTCAGATCGAGTTTATTTCAGATAAACGTGGGGTGCTCCATTTTGGAAAAGCAAATGAGGGCAGGAATTACACACTTAATGGGAAGGTCCTGGGGAGTGTTGCTGAACAAATAGACCTTGGAGTGCAAGTTCATAGTTCCTTGAAAGTGGAATCATAGGCAGGGTAGTGAAGAAGGTGTTTGGTGTACTTGCCTTTATTGGTCAGTGCATTGAGTCGTGGAGTTGGGAGGTCATTTTGCGGCTGCACAGCACATTGATTCAGCCACTTCCAAAATTCTGCTTTCAGTCCTGGTCTCCCTGCTATCGGAATGATGTTATGAAACTTGAAAGGGTTCGGATAGATCCGCAAAGATGTTGCCAGGGTTGAGGGTTTGAGCTACACAGGCAGAGGGTGAATAAGCTGGGGCTGTTTCCCCTGGAGCATCGCATACAATTGTGAGGGGCATGGATAGGGTGAAATCCCAGAGTCTTATTCCCAGGATATGTGAGTCCAAAGCTTGGGGGCACAGGCTTCAGGTGTGAGGGGAAAGATTTAAAAGGGATCTAAGGGGCAATGTTTCCAGGTGAACATGGTACATGTATGGAATGAGCTGCCAGAGGAAGTGTGGAGGCTGGTATAATTACCCAGTCATGCCTTTGAGATGTTGTAGGTGATTAGCAAAAGTTTAGAAGGATATAGGTCAAGAGCTGGCATATGGGATGAGATTAATTTAGGATATCTGGTCAGCATGGACAAGTTGGATCGAAGGGTCTGTTTCTCTGCTGTACATCTTTATGGCACTACTAAAATTAAGATGGGTTTCTCTTATATGGAGAGTTAGCAGAAGGTCAGATAATTCTCCTTTGTGCTGAGAAGGTTAGGCAGTGATTTCAACCAGGAGCAGATTTGTTTCCAGGGTATTTAATTTACAGAGAGACAGAGCGAGAATTTATTAGCGTCACAATGTTTAGTAACTACCTTCAGGTAATTGGCAAATAATGCAGGTTAAAAATGTGAAGATTATTTTACTCAATAAGTTCGGAGCATCTGGAACAGTTTGACCGGCAGCTGGATGCAGATTCCGTAGTTATTGTCAAAATAAATTTGAATTTTAACTTTTTTAAGGAAGGATTTGGAGGACTACAAACAAATGGCAGGAGAGTTGGGATCGACTGGCACCATCTCCAGAGGGGGAGAGTAGAACCCCAATGGGCTGAATAGCCCCTGTGCTCTGTCACTGCCCCATTCACTGTGAATGATGAAGCTCACCCCAGGGCAGAGTCCTAGAGACATACAGCATGGAATTAGCCCATTTGGCCGAGCTGGTCCATGCCGACCTGATATCCCAACCTAATCTAGTCCCACTTGCCAACACTTAGCACATATTCCTCTACATCCTTCATCGTCAATAACCCACCCAGATGCCAAATGATTTAATTTTCCCAGCCACCACCACTTCCCTTTTAAATCTTACCCCTCTTACCTTAAACCTACAACCTCTCATTCTAGACTCCCCCATACCAGGGAAAAGACCTTGCCTATTTTTTCCATCCATACTCCTCATGATTTTATAAAGCTCTATGAGATCACCCTTCAGCATCCGATGCTCTTGGGAGGAGCCCACTCATGTCACAATGGGCCCGGGTGATTGACAGCAGCTTCAGAGCAATAGGAGAATTGGTGTGATCCTCCAGCCAATGGGAGTGAATTGGGGTGTGTCCAGCAGGCCAACACGTGGCCATGAGCTGTGTCGGCGCAGTGTCACGGTGATGGGGGACCTAGTGTGTGTGAAGGGAGTGGGAAAGACTGCAAGGTCTGGGGAAGAAATGGAGTTATTGTGGACTGGGAGGGTTTGTAAACGCACGGTTTTAGGCTGCTAGACTTGAACTAGAAATTCCTGGTAAATTAGAAACAAAACAACTGCGGATGCTGTAAATCTCACACAACAGCCAAAAGGTACTGGAAAAGCTCAGCAGGTCTGGCAGCATCTGTGAAGAGAAATCAGAGTTAACATTTTGGATGCGCTAACCCTTCCTCAGAACTGATGTTACTGAAATGAATTTTCGGTTTATATGCAGAAGGGAGGGGTTAAGGAGTAAATGATAGGTGGTGATATAGTCCAAAGAGATGGGAGCGGTTGGACAAAGAAGTGGATAACGATCTGGCTGGGGGAGGGTGAATAGTTGTTGATGTAGACTGTTAGGGGCTAACCATAGGTAATGTGTAATGGCAGGCTATGTGATAACAAGGACTGGTGTGTGGGTAAATAGGCTAGGGCGCAAGTCATTGGAGAGTTCAGGACCTAAAATTATTGAATTTGATACTGGGACTAGAGGAGTGCAGGGTCCCCAAGTAGAAGATGAGGCGTTGTTCTTCCAGCTTGCGTTAACGTGTGTTGCTGGAAAAGCACAGCAGGTCAGGCAGCATCTCAGGAGCAAGAGAATCGACGTTTTGGGAATATTTCTTTCATCAGGAATGCCAGGATTGGGGGCGTGGGAGGATGGGTGTAAGAGGGTTGAGAGATAAATAAGAGGGATGTATGGGGTTCGTGAGAAAGGAGCTAGGAGGGCAATAGGTAGATGTTGTTGGTGGGTAATGGAGAGGGTGGAGTGGATAATTGGAAAGGAAGATGAACAGGTAAGACAGCTCAGGAGGGTGGTGTCTAGTTGGCGGGTTGGATCTGGGATAAGGTAATGGAGGAGAGATGAGGAAACCTTGATTCTGTGGTTAAAGGGTCCCAATGTGGAAGATGAGGTTTTCTTCCTCCAGGCATCGGGTGGCACAGATTTGGTGAAGAAGGTGGCCCAGGACTGTTTTGCAGCAGAACATAGATCATCAGCTGTCATTTCAAGCACCTCCACTGAGCTGCTGTCACACACAGGTTCCTGTCCCCTCCATTGCACCCTCCCAGCCAGATTGTTCTCCACTCCTTTGTCTTTCCGAATATTGCAGTCTCTCTTTGGGCTCTGTCCCCACCTAATTTTACTCTTTAACCCCTATCTCCTGCAGTCCAAGGATATGCAGGTTAGGTGAATTGGTCAAGCTAAATTTCCCTTAGTGTTCAGGGATGAAAAGGTTAGGTGCATTAGTCAGGGGAAATGTAGAATAATAGGGTCGGGGAATGGGTTTGGTTGAGAAACTCTTCAGAGGGTGGGTGTGGACTGGTTTGGCCAAATGGCCTGTTTCCACACTGTAGGGATTCTAATTTTCCCAGCAGCCATCGGTTCTGAGGAAGGGTCACTGGACCTAGAATGACCCTTGGTGTGTGCAAGAAGGAGGAAACGGGAAAGGTGAGTTGGATCCAGTTTAGTTTGGGAGGGTTTAATTATACTCTGTACAGTTGGTTAGGCCTGAATTAGAAACTCGTAGTCCCACGTTCACAGCAAATGCGAAAACGGCTGTGGGCCTCAGGCGATGATAGGTCCTGGGTTATGGCTGCTATCTTTATTGGGGGCAAGGTACAGCGAGGCACATGGATATGTCCTGTTCCTGGGTGGGGGAGGCGTGATTTGAAGAGGAGCATTTACACATCAAACACATACCAAGACAAGTCTTTGCCTTCATGATTCATCTTGCATTGACTGTGAGCTTTGTTTTGTGATTTCATTTTATAGGATATTAATTGAGAATAATTGAGACAGGAATCTCAAAAGCCATTTTCTATCGTCAGCAGGGTCATCAGGATCTGAATACCATTGACATTTAACTGTGGGAACAGAATGGTGTGTCTGTTCTGTCTGTAGGAAAGTATCTTTTTTTCTAGCAAAAAGCAGAAAGATGTTCAAATTTGTGGTTGCATCACCCTTTGGGTTTGTGCTCTGTTCTGTCCCTGCAGCTGTGGAAAGAGGTATTGGCCTGAGAGGGAGCACAGATTTATCCAAATTACACCTCCTCTCTTTGTAGGAATGTCAGATTTTGTCCCAGTCACCCACTTTATGATGTTAATCTGTAAACTCCTTATTTCAGAAACTGCTGAGGGCCATGTTGACTCTGAGGTTACAAAGGGCTGAATTGAAACATGAGATGCAGTTCCTCAGCTCCCATTGAGATGCATTGGTACAGTACAGGAGGCTGAGGGCAGTGTAGGTGTGAGCAGACAATGAAAATGTCAGGGCTGCACTGTGGGCGCTGCTTGACTCCATGTGTGTTTTTGAGTTGGGTGTAAACAGAGCAAGGGGAGACAGATTTATATGTTGCTAATACATAATAATTGTTCATTTCAGTCCATAGAATATAAAACAGTACAGCACAGTACAGGCCCTTTGGCCACGAGGTTGTTCTGACCTTTTATCCTATTCTAAGATCAAACTAACCAACATGCCCTTCATTTAGTATCATCCATGTGCCTATCCAAGAGTCACTTAGAAATTCCTGATGGGTCTGAATCTACTATCACCACTGGCAGGGCATTCCACGCACACACCACTATCTATAAAGAAACTATCTCTGATATAACCCCACAACTTCCCCCATTCACCTTAAAATTATGCCACTTTGTGGGGAAAAGTCTTTCATTATCCAATCTATCTATGCCTCTCATCATCTTACACAAAGCTATCAAGTAAACTCTCATCCTCTTTCACTGCAATGACCAAAGCCCCAGTTCCCTCAACCTTTCTTCATAAGGCATACCTTCCAGTCCAGGCAACATCTTGATAAATCTCATCTGCACCTTCTCTAAAGCTTCCGCATCCAATGTCTCATGAGGTGATCAGAACCGAACACAATATTCCAAGTGTCGTCTCACCCGGGATCCATAGAGGTGCAGCATAACCTCGTGGCTCTTAAACTCAATCTCCCTGCTAATGAAAGCCAACACACCGTTCACCGTCTGAAGAACCCTATCACCTTGGATGTCAGCTATGAGGGATGTATAGATGTGCACCCCACGATCCCGCTGTTCCTCCACATTGTCAAGAATCCTGCATTTAATCTGAAAATATGCATTCAAATTTGAAATTCCAAAATGAATAATTTCACATTTTCCCAGGTTGAACTCCATTCGCCACTTCTCCGCCCAGCTCTGCATCCTGTCCATGTCCTCTAGCAACCTACGAAAGCCCACCACACTATCCACAGCTCCACCAACTCTCGTGTCATTGGCAAACCTCCTAACCCACCCTTCCACTTTCTCATCCAAGTCATTTGAAAAAATCACAAAGAACAGAGGTCCCAGAACTAATCCCTTCAGAACACCATTGGTCTCCGTGCTCCAAGCTGAAAACTATCCATGTGATCTCACCCTGTCTCCTATGGGCCATCCAATTTATTCTCTAACTAGGAAGGTTTCCCTGTATCCCATGCCTCATTACTTTCTAAATGAGCCTACCATGGCGAAGCTTATCAAACACCTTGCTAAAATCCATATACACCACATGCACTACTCTGTCTTCACCAATGTGTTTGTAATATCCTCAAATAATTTAATAAGGCTTGTGAGGCATAACCGGCCGCTCACAAAGCAATGCTGACCATCTCTAATCAATCTGTGCTTTTCCAAATAATCATCAATTCTGTCTCTCAGAATCGTCTCCAAACATTTGCCCACATCTGATGTAAGATTGACTCATCGATGATTCCCAGGATTATCTCAATTGCCTTTCTTGAATAAGGGAATAATGTTTGCCACCCCACTGGTATGACTCCAGTGGACAGTGAGGTTGCAAAGATCTTCAGCAAAACACAGTAATCCCTTGCCTCCCTTCCCATAACAACCTAAGTTATATCCTTTCTGGCCCAGCGGACTTATCTATCCCCATGATTTTTCAATATTTTCAGCACATTCTCAAACTTAGCATCGACCTGTTCGACCATATCAGCCTGTTTCACACTGTCCTCACAGAAACAAGTTCCCACTCACTTGTGAATACTGAAGCAGAGTACTCATTAAGGGCCTCCCCTACCCCCCTGACCCCTGGCACATGTTTGCTTCACTATAAGGGGTATAAATGTGAAATTATGTATCAGCATTGAATTAAAGATATTACAGTGTACAATCACTCGATTACTTTGAATATTGAACTGTATTTTAACTGAGAAAACACAGTTGAATTGATTTGATTATGTTCACTTCATGCTAACATTTATCGTATTTCAAACCACAATAAGAGTTTCCTTTTTACATACATAAAACTTACTTAAAATTCATCGCACGTTTATGTACACAAAGTAGAGTTTACCATCTGCTTGTTCCTTACTTTATCATTGCCTGTTCATTTTGAATTTGTGGAAGTTGTACGTTGTTGAAAGGAAGAGAAATTGTCTTCAGCTGAATATTCAGATTGAATCACTGATGCATTTTAAAAATCAAAGTACAATGATCACGCAGTTTTGTCAGTTTGTCTTTCAAAGAATTGTCATGAGATTCCTGTTTATTTAAGTCTGTCATTCATTTATGCTATTTTTTTTGTAAAATAGTGTTTAATTTCCAGTCCATTACACACAGAAACTACCTAATTAATTCCCATTCAAAATACTGCATACACAGCTGATTAGTTTTCATTTGAGTAACCACATTAAACATAATATTGCAGTCCTGCCGTCCTGAGTGAGAACATTAACAAAGGAGCTTGTGGGGCTGTGGTTGTGTCTCTACTCCTAGACCCGAGGGAATGTTTCAAATCACACCTTCAACAGAAATATATCAAGAGCTGCTCTGAATGTTGATTAGAGAGTACATAAGCACAGACTGAATTGCTTTTCAATCCAACATTAGATCTGCTTTTATCTATTATATCAATAATCACAAAATCTGATACTTATTTGAGTCAGGTTACCAAGAAATATGTGTTGGAAACTTCACTTTAGTCGTTTTGCTTTTACAAAAGACTTACATCTGTCCCTGTTTTCTCTAACTGAAAGAAATCTGAAGAGGATTTTCACTTGTACGAAAAAGGGGAGATGTTACCCATATAAATTAAAGCTTCTTCGTTTTAAGCCTTTTCAGTTTATGTAAGGTTTCATAATAACGCTTTACTTTCGGATAGTGGGGATACCTGTATCTAATTCTGTCGCTTATAAGTTCCTGCAGAACATTTGAAAATGTTGCAGAATTAAAGATTATGATGTGTAAGTAATGAGATTGTTTTTTTGTTGCAAAGGGGCAAGTCCAAACAATTGAAACACATTAAACATTATTCTCTCGTGCTATAAATTTGAAATAATGTTGTTATCTTCTTCAGTAAACTAACAAATGCTACCATCTATTACTTGTCAGTCAGCTGGTTACCTACTTTGTAATTAAATGTTGTGATTCATCTAAATATTACTCTGTCCTTTGATCAAAGTGAATTTGTAATTGTGGTTCAGTTTATGAATTGTCAGAAACTTGTTTTTATTTTTCCATTCACCTGTTCATTTTGACTGTAAGATTGAAATGCTTTGAAAATATTCAAGTTTGTTCATTTAAAAATAAGGTTTGCACATTTCTCACATATCTCACTTCTTGTATAATGATTCGATAATGTTTCCTGGTAGAATTCAAGTAAATTCAAATCATTTGTTCACTTCAAATAAGATCTTATAATGCCCAGTTATCAATCTGTTGTTAATGTTTCAGCTGGTTACATTGACATTGATTAGGTACTCATTCAAAGAGATCAACTGGCAATTATAAACTATTTGCAGGATTATTGAATTGAAAGAGAGATACAGACGGGAAGGAATTGATTTTTCATTCAAACGTGTCGGCTGTTCAAGAATTCTATGTTGCGTTCCATTGGTTTTCTTGTCGAGAATTCAAATTTATAATTCATGTGAATTTTAATGTGTTCTGTATTTTGAAATTTGTATTAAATTTAAGAAGAAAAAGAGGAGCAATTAACATGAAAACTTCAGTGAATATAAAGCACAGTAAATTAAATTGACAGAGGCATTATTTAGTATTATCTCTGAATATTCAGTCAAATATTTCTAATGACAAAAGAGCGTGATGCTGGAAAAGTACAGCAGGTCAGGCAGGTTTCGCGGAGAAGCAGAATCGACGTTTTGGGCATGAGCCCTTCATCAGGAATCTTTTCAGATGATGGCCTAATGCCCGACAGGTCGATACTCCTCCTCTTTGAATGTGCCTGCCCTTTTGCAATGCTACAGCTTTCCTCATTTTCTCCAAATATGTTTAATGAACATGAACTGAAAATGTTAGCATCAGCAGTTGAACAAGACCAAATTAACACATTTTTTGCAATGTTTATAGTCATAACCTGCTGGAGAACATGCAACACATCAGATCGAACAACATCTCTTGCCGTAAGAACCCTTGGCCATTCATAATACAGAATACCCATGCTTTGAACAACCAGTATGGTGTATAATGACTGAACTGAAATACCAGAGGAAAACGATTGCATTTATTGGAGGGAATGATAATCAGCTCCTTACTGTGATAATGGTGGTTGATCTCAGAAACAATAAAATAGTTACTGTGATTATTCCACTGAAGAGTAATTAGATGGTCATGAAGATCTTTGTGTGGCTTTATGTGCTGTGTTTTGTTTTAACATTGATTTCAGTAACATTGAAATAATTTCCAAGACTAACAATTGACAGTTAAGGATAAGTTTTAAATGCAACATTTAAAAAAATCGTCAGTTTTGTTCAGCGAAACACAATTCTAAGTTTATCGAACCCTACTGTGTGGAAACAAGCCATTTGACCCAACAAGTCTCCACTGAGGTTCCAAACAATAATCCACTCGGCACCATTCTGCTTTCAGATTATTGGACATTTACCCCTGAATAAAGCACATATCCTCCACATCCCTGAACAGAACGTGCAGCTTACCATGGCCAATTTACCTGATCTGCACATCTTTGGATTGTGGCAGAAAACCAGAACATGCAAACTCCACACAAACATGTGGCCAAGGATGGAATCAAACCCAAGTGTATAACACTGTAAGACACGAGTGCTAAGCACTGATCCTCTGTTCTCAATGCCCAGCCCCCATGCAAGAAGTGAGATAAGTGAGAGACGTCCAAAGTCAAATTTCAAATGAACACTCTCTGATGTTGCCAAAGCGTATCAATCTTACATTCAATATGAATAGATGAATGGAAAACAAACATTAGAAATCCCTGAAAAATCATGAATGAACAATAATTAGAAAATTAATATGATCAAAGGGCACAATAATATTCAGGTGAATTGCATTGTTTAATTACAAATTTGGGAATTAGCTAACTAATGAATAACGGGAAGTGACATTTGTTTATTTCACTGATGAAGAAATTGCTTGCTTTTCATCTTTATAACACTGCAGAATAGCAACTTAAGTGTCTGAAATGTTTGAATTAAGCTCTTTCCAATTAAAAAAAACCGTAAAATCACATTGACGTCTTCATCAATATCTCAAATACTTTCCAGGAATTTAGAACCTGCAGAATTCGTTAATTTGGTTGCTTGGGAACTCGAAGAGAATAAACAGCAGATTCTGTTAATTAGTCATTAAATGTGATCATTAGGCTGAAGACAACATCGCTTCTTTGCAAAATGCTCAACTTCGAAAAATTCAAAATACATTGTCATTGTTTAATGAAACAATACAGAAATGTTATTTCTTTTTCATTTGACTTAACAAAATGCAGGAATTTTACATGATTTTGTGTCATGAAAAATACTTAAATCTTATTATGATTAGAAATACAGTAATTGTTCACATCAAAGTGAAATATGTTTAAATGAATTCAACTATATTTCCGCGGGTGAAAAAAGATTTAATATTAGCAATGATTGAGAGTCTGCACACTACAATCGTTATTCATGTAAAGAACCATAATTCCACATTCACAGCACGTACTGAATTGAATAATTGCTAGGTGTGCGCAACAACTGACTTATAAAATTCGATCAATGAATTTAGAAATAATGAGAAGTCTCATTTTGCTATATGACTGAGGAATATGTGCAAATAAACAGGAATTATAGCAGTGAAAAGTAATTGCACGTCTGTAAATTTAAAGTCTGTGATTATGGAGATCATTCAAATAAGCAAACATTAGACACTCATAATTAATGTTGGATGGGAAGTCCTTGGATCCATCGTGGGAAACTTGACCTGAAAATAAAGTTTCATATCGCAGTGTTGGTACTCAGAAACAATTTTTTTGAATTAAAATGTGAATCTCACTTTACTTGTTCAAAACAATTTCTTAAACAATTGCACAATTATTATCATGTCAATGACTTGATAATTAATGTTATATGAGCAATTAAAATTATTCAATATTTCAAAAATACTTTGCTGTTATGTTGATTTGATATTTATTAAAATTGTTAAACATTGGAATTAAATATAGTAACTAGCTTTATGAATTGAAGAAAAAAATGAGCCATTCAGGGATTATAGAAAAATGTTTTCTTTCTTTCCGAAAGAAATGCAGGTAACACAAGAAATATGAATTTCTCTCAAATGGTTTCATCATAGAGACAAGTCATTTTAATTTAGATGATTAATATTATGATCAGAGTTCAGACGTTTGTGTCAGAATTTGGAAGGAAGTAAATAGATAATGAATTTGAGCATGAAAGTGAACAAATACTGCAGTCCATGACATTTGGTACATAAAGGAATTATAATAATTGTTCATTATTGTACAGTGATGAATAACGTTGGAATAGAAAAGACAAAAAGAAGTAACATGTTCAAAACAGTTCTTTTCTTCCAATTAAATGAACCAATAAGCATCTTGTGGACAGCATGATTTGGAAAAAAAACAGTAATTTAATTGCAAAAATGGAGACTTTTCCAAATTCAAAATTGAGGTTTGCTGAATTATACAACAAAAATGGTTATATTTCGAAATATCTCTTGCACACAAATCTAAAAAAAGTAAACTTAACGACTTTTAGAATGACAAAACGTTTGTTGTTTGCATGATTGTATTACAGTCAATATTCGTGATAAAGTAGAAGCATTGTTTGTTTTTAGCAACATAAATCATCTTAAACTACTGAACTGAAGTAGAAGATATCAATTGCACTTGTTGCATGGAATAGTAAACAAATGCTTACTGTTGTCATTGGTTTCAGGAGCAATAAATTACTTACGCAGGTTATTCTACTGAACAAGAATCAGATGGTGATGAAAGTCTTTGTGTTGCTTTATGTGTATTGTGTAGTGTGAACATTGGGTTCGATAAAATTGAGATATTTACATGAATTAGGAACAGAGTGATAGTTGGGTGTGAATGATCTGATTTAAGATCAGACAGTTGTTGATTTTTTTCGAGGATTGCTGAGTGAAACGTTCTTAATCCATCATGCAATCAACGGTATAAGTGAGAGATATGCGAATTGAACTTACAAATTAACACACCCTGGTATTTTCACACCATTACAATGTCACATTCAATATAAATAGATGACTGGAAAGCTAAAAGCAAATCTCACACAATTCATAAACTGACCAGTAATTAAAAATTGATAAATATTAGCAAGTGACATTTGTTTATTTTACTGAGAAGTAATTGATCTTTTCTCATATTTATAGCACTGGAGCATAAAATTCTGTCTTGTTTCAACTAAGATCTACAGAACAAGAGAAAATTAATGACTATCATGACTTTGTATATTTCAGCTTTATGACTGCAACATTCTCAAATATTTTCTGAGGAATATTGATTGATTGGAATTAGATACATTTTGCTATGAGTGACCAGAAGAAAGTATATAGCAGATACTGTGATTATTGGAATGGACGATTATACCTCCAAATAATCTGCTGATATTGTGATTGGACACACAGTAAGTTTCAGCATTGAAGTAAATTATAATCATTTCAAGTCAAAAATGTTTCCAAGTTTAAAATGTATACAATATTCACAATGATTGAGAGATTGTACATTGCAATGTCCTTGCAGTACATATTGTACAGAAGCATAATTCCACATTTGTAGCTCTTACTGGATTGCACAATTAGTAGATATAAGATATATTAGCACCAAAGGGATATTAAAAAATATATACTCGTGAATTTGAGAATAATGAGATATCTCATCTTGATATTAGACTGAGTAAATGTAGAAATGAAGAGTGATATTGCAGTGAAAAGTAATTGGAGCTCTCTGAATTTCAAAGGCTGAGATAATTGTTATATTTGACGAACAAAAATCAGATGTTTACAAAGAATTTTGCAAGGGATATTATTGGTCGTTTGGTATGTGCATGGGCCTGAACAAATATGTATTAATATAGTAGCATTTACAATAAGAAATAATAAATGATTTTTTAAAAGCACTGTATTTTTACAAAGTCTATGTTAAATTGCTGTGCAATTATTGTAATGAATAATTGCTTTTAGAATCCTGACAGATAAATTGACTTAATATTTTGAAAACACTTTGCTCTGATGTTGATTGGATATTAGTTAAGATTAAGAAACTGAAAATTAAAGCAGTAAATTTAGCTGTATGATGTGAAAAAAACATTCAGCAGCAATTGAAAAAAATATTTTGTTTAAAAATGCAGGCAATGCAAGATCTATATGCTTCCAATCGTTCTCTTGAAGAGTCATGTCAATTTTGTTGATGTAATTTGTACCAAAATAAAAGTTTCGATATTTAGTTCAGAATTAGGAGGAAAAGAATGAGGCCATGGAAGGGACTATTATTGTGAACAAAATATAAAGTCAATGACATTTGATACGGAAAGGAATTCTTATAATTGTGTGATTATTGTTCACTGAAATCTGATATGGGAGGAAAAGGAGAATTGTCAACATTTCGAAGCATTTTTTTTCTTGTAATGAAATGAAAATAAAAATCATTTTGGAGGGCAATTTGTTTGAAAAAAGGAAACAGTCATTTCATTTGACATTTGAGCTGAAGACTTGTTCCCGTTTCCCCCATTGTAGTCTTTACAATAATTGAAAACTTAGTGTTGGTTGAATAAAAGAACAAATGGATATAATCGAAATGTTTTCTTGTCTACCAGAAAAAAAAAGTTAATGTAAAACAATTTTATCATGAAAATTATATCACTCTGAATGTAATCATTTCACACACAATAAATGTTTGTATTGAATTGAAATGTCATCACAGCTGTGGAAGTGATTTTCCCCTGACAGGGAATGAGGACTCAGGAGGCAGGCTGAGTTCAGGCATGTGGAAGATGTTTACTCATGCAGCAAACAGTTAATGCAGGGATCATCCCCGGAGGCCAATCACGGAAGGGAGATCATGACACACTGTCACATGTACAGTAAATATCAGCATTTTTATGGACTTTCTGCATCACAATGGCCACATGCAATGTGGTTACAGCTCTCTCCTCCTCTTTCAGATACTCAATTGAAACACTTAATTGCAGATGGACATTCTAATGGACATCCCCAGAATCCTATTGGGATTTTTCAATGCATCTTATTGATTTAGATTCCAAAGTTATTCCTGCACTCCCTCGGACCTCTCTGGATGCCTTATCAGTAGGGACATTTTGAATTCTACTATTCATTATATTTTATTTTATTAAAGTCAATTACTCCTCATATTGTTCACTGTCTTAATTATATATGTACAAAGAATTAGAAAGGACAGTTAATATTAGTTTACTTGCTAAAAGGTTAGTAATATGACTTGTGTTGTAAAGTTCGTTATATTGTGTAAAGTTTTTCAGCTACTCTTACTGTCAGGACTTTATAATTAATGGGCAATCAACATCATACCTTGAAGTTAATTCCTAAAACTAGCTAACTTCACATCGAAGTCTAAATGCTTTTCTATAATGTTTTCAGTAGGTATTGGTTACATGTATCAAACTTATGTTGCAAATTACCCCTATTATTCTCAAGAATCTGTAATTAGAACCTTTGTTAAATATTCTGAGTAACTTTAAAATAATAACTATTTCTGTCAAACGAACTCTTCTGTTGTCACCATAGCTGCGTAGTGAGTTAACTGGGCTGCACCCTGCAGCTGCTGTTTATTCATTTATTGGGACAATTATCCTTTCATTTATGAAGATCAGGATTGGTCATTTGTCTGTATGTCGGCATGCTCTTATCAAGAAATGTCTGGAATGCTGTAGTCCTGGCTTTGGAGTAGGTCCATTGGTAGTGTGCTTCTTTTTAATTAAAGGCTGGAAAAGAATGTTAGTCTAGTTTATCACCCCTCTGACACCTTGTATTTTAGTTCTAAGTTAGGCTGCCTGTTTTTGATTGTCAGGCATTTTGTATGAGCCAATATGGACCATTCTATTCCAGGTGGGGGCAGGCCATGCCCAGAACAGCAAATCAACTAAGATTCACGTGTTGAAATAAAAATCACCATTCGCTACCATTGGAATCTGTACAATGCAATACGTTTACGTCACTGAACCTTAATTTCACACTTAAAGCTGGACATACTGGATTTGATCAATTCTTAAATATTAGATATAAGCAACAATTATTCTTAAAAACATTTCATAGCAAACTTAAAATGATTAGAAATCTCATATAGCTGCCCATCATGAATAAAAATGAACGGCATTTATTGGAGTGTAAAATAATCAGACGTCTCTTAATATGTAAGGCCGAATATTAATTCAATGATTTCTGTGAACATTCAAATGAGAAGGGAACAGATATTAAATGTGAATTTGATAATTTTTATTACAAAACCTAAACTGAATTACTGTTTGATTTTTGGAAAGACAATGAATTGGTAATTAATTTTAGAACTTTGGAAAAGTAAATAATTCAATATTTCTAAATGGATTTGGTCTGATGTTGACTAGATATTTCATAATCTGTCAGCTGAGAATGCAAATTCTGGCACGATGATACGGAAAGGCATTAGACATTCAGTGGACGTTGATCGGAAATGGTTTGTCATTCAAAATTCTCAGACCTTCAAGATTTGGGCAGCACGGTGGCACAGTGGTTAGCACTGCTGCCTCACAGCGCCAAGGACTTGGGTTCAATTCCCGCCTCAGGCGACTGACTGTGTGGAGTTTGCACATTCTCCCCGTGTCTGCGTGGGTTTGCTCCGGTTTCCTCCCACAGTCCAAAGATGTGCGGGTCAGGTGAATTGGTCATGCTAAATTGCCTGTAGTGTTAGGTAAGGGGTATATGTAGGGGTATGGGTGGGTTGCGCTTCGGCGGGTCGGTGTGGACTTGTTGGGCCGAAGGGCCTGTTTCCACACTGTAAGTCTAGTCTAATCTAATCTTAACAAGTCTAGTCTAATCTAATTTCTATACTTGGTTTCTTTGCTTTTCTTCTGGAGAAATATAATATATAATAAGAACAAATTCTGCATTGTATTTAATTCATGCAATTTTTCATACATCAATATTTAGACATTTGAGTCAGAATTATAAAGAACATAAGTCAATAAGGAAGATTTATTTTCACAGAAGCATACAGTCAACAGCATTTATCAACGTATTTGTTTCAATATTGTCTCTGAATAAACAGTTAAATACATTTAATGGGGATTGTTGACAATGTAATGAGCTGCAATTACATTTTATCATAATTTTTGGATCAGAAAAATCTCCTATATTCAAGACTTGCTTCTTCTCGATACATCTTACGCGCAATATCCACAGTCTAAAGAAATAAGGTGTTATCATGGGTCTGGTAAAGATGTAGTGTGTAAATTATAATAAGGTTTCTCTTACATATCTTTGGATCTGGTGAGACTGTGATATTTGCTGTGATTATTCATCCTGAGAACAAAAAGGCACGTACAAAGTGTTTTTTCTCAGAACAGTAATAGGTGTCTTGAAGACCATTACGAATACTTTGCTTTCAATAATGTTGACCTGATTTCCATGATCTGGGAAATGTTTCTCAACATTTTACCAAAATTCTGTATTCTAAGCATTCAATGGGTTTCATGCAAACACTCTTAACTTGTCGTCATTTTCAAGCAAGGTCTATAACGCTCAGGCACTGGCTGCAAGTCAAGGTGCCTGGAAGTCTGCTTCAAACTCACCAAAGCACAACTCTCGGTCTGGTTATGACTGGATCTCTCGAACCGTTGGGACCTCTTTGACTGGGATTTCCACAGTTTTCTGGAGCTGATTATATTGTCTGATGTTTGATTTAGTTTGGCCTTTTTAGCTCCGATTTCTCCAGCTGGAGGAATATTTAGAATGTTCAATTATGGGTGACAGGTCACTTGACCTTAGTGGACAGGTAAAATATGGTTCAATTATTGTTTTAATAACGAATTGAGAATGAATCTTTGCATTTTAACAAACAAATGTTTCAATGTTTTCAGTGGTTTACAATGAGATTGATTAGATACGCATTTAGAAAGATCAGCTGGCAATTATAAGCTATTTGCAGGATTATTAAATTGATAAAGGATACAGGCGTGCAGAGATTTGTTTGGAAGGCATTGCTTTTTCATTAAAATATCTCGGATGTTCAAGAGGTCTATGTAGCTGTTCATTGGTTCTCTTGTCCAGATACTAATTTATAATTCGATTCGCTTTTAGTGTATCTGGAATTTTGAGATTTGTCTCAAAGTTAAGAAGAAAACGAGGAGCAATTAATAGGAAAACTTGAGTGAATAGAAAGCACAGTAAATGTATAATCCAGAGTGTGAGAAACAAAGCTCTCTCACTTCAATGATTTCAGTCCAAGATAAGATCTGAAGCAATCAGTATGTTTATTCGACGCTTGCAATCGTGGTGCCTGCAATAAGGCACACAGAGTTTAGCAAATACATATCTTATATAGGATTCACTACTCCAAACCCGGTACCCATTACTATTCTTTCTCTCTTGCCTTATCCAGCCTTGTGCATAACAATGTACAAGTTTTACTTGACCATTTCACCACAACCTGCTGTTACCCATTGTTCGGTATATCCTCCATTACCTCTATCTAAATCCCCACTAGCGACATTTCCTCGCTTTCCCCAACCATATTGATCCTTATGACCTTTTAATTGTTTTTTTTCTGCATTTTTGCAAAAGTGGGAAACAGATGCTTATATCTACTGCTTGTACAAGCATATCTCGCTTAACCTACATCCTCGCTGCATCTTATCTCGTTGTGTGTACCATCTACCATTGTTTGCCAGCAAGTTTCATTCTTGTATGCACATATTAGTTAATACAAAAACAGTTATATATTTTCTTCACATAGTTTTCATTCTTGTTGACTCAGCTCTTGGTTGAAACAATTATACACTGGTGTGAGTGCATTTACCTTGCATTAGTAATTATGAATTCAGAAGTAACTCTACTTTACCTATATCCCACAATTTCCCCCTTGTTCTTTAATTACCATTTGTTATCTTCTGCATTTTTCTTTTAAGCATTACCCCCAAAGTTCGCAAGCGTTATTCCGGACATTTCATCCATCTTGGTCCCACACACCCCCTCATTATTTAATTGACAAAGTTCCTCTGCTGAATTGCCTTTTCTGGGCATTTGTTTTATTAAGGCTGTCTCAATCAGTCTTTGGGTGAGCCCTCGTATACAGGGCATGATACAACAGCCAATGGCTACCAATATCCCGGCTACTACTATCAGGGAAGTAAGGATGGAAACCACCAACCCTTTCCATTTTCCAAGCCATGATTCAAGCCATCCCGTGAGAGATGCGTCTGCTCCTGAACTCTCAGCCAGTTCCTCTGCTAAGGTAGTCAGTCCCCTTAACGCCTGAGTAATTGAACCATCGGATGCAGTGTTATTACTAATAAAGAGAGTTGACTCAAAGCCTGCTGCAATCTGACTACGAGTCTTGAACTTATCAGGTACCCTACTAGGGACTCCTACAGAATCGAGATAAATCCTGTCATTGAAAGAAGTGTCAAACAGTGATCTCTTACACCTTCCCCTTTTCCCCACTATCTTTTCCTTCTCAAATGCCAGGGTAAATGGAATTGCCAGTTGTACAATTGCACATATCCTTCTCCAATCTGGAGGTAGGATGGGTCTCAATATTTTGGCTCCACAGTACCACCACAGATCCTTGTGGGTCAAGGCCTGCTTCCTTAGCCACTTCATCGGCTATCTATTCCCCCTAACTTCTGGTTCATTTCCTTTCTGATGACCATTTACATGCACGACCACTATTTCTCTGGAGTGTAATAGGGACTCCAAGATCCGTTTAATCAATTCCTCCTGTGCTAATTCCTTTCCCCGGCTATTGATCAGTCCTCATTCCTGCCATAGCGCTCTAAAAGTGTGCACAACACCAAATGCATATTTAGAATCACTGTATGCTGCTCCCTCTTTATTTTCTAATGCCCTAAGGGCTCTTTCCAATGCATAGAGTTCGCAGGTCTGAGCTGACCACCCATTTGGCAACCTTCCTGCCTCTACGACACGACCTTTTGTCCCGCCTACAACTTCATTCTCATTATGTCTTTTCCCTTCAGTCACTCGGGATGATCCATCCATAAATTGTCTGGCTCCTGCATGAAGTGGAACATCTCTCAGGTCCATGCGGACCTTAGTTTGCTATTCTATAATGTCAAGGCAGTTGTGCTCTGAATTCTGAGGAGATTCTCCTTTCCCTTTCCAAAGAAAGGCAGCTGAATTTAAACAATATTCCGTAACCAACACTAGATCATCCTTTTCTATTAATATTGCCTCATATTTCAGAATCCGCGAGTCTGTCAACCATCGCCCAGCTTTCTGGTTTAGGATCATTCTCACTATTAGGGCTCCCCCAAATGTAAGCTTCCTGCTTTCCTCCACTAACAGTGCAATGACGGCCATGGCCTGCACACATTCAAGCCTTCCCCGGGATACTGAATCCAATAGTTTGGAAAGATATGCTACTGGCTTTTTCATTCCTCCCCACCTTTGGGTTAATACTCCCAAAGCCGCTCCCTTATTACGGTAGCAAAGAGCTGGAAAGGTTTATCTAGAGAAGGTAAGGCTAACATACGGGCATGGATCACATGTCTTTTGAATTCTTAAATAGTGTTTTTCCTCTTCTTCCCAACTCAGACACTTTGGTTCCTCCTCTAATAATTTATTCGTCTTTTGAGCATTAGAATCAATCCACAATCTGCAATATCCAGTTAAAACCAAAAGATTATAATATTCCCGTTTATTCCTGCCCAGCGGAATCCCCACTATTCCCTCTAACCATTCCGGGCTTCCCTTTTGCTTTCCCTCACTAACTAAATCTCCCAAGTATTTCACTTCTCGCTCCACATCTTGTATTTTATTTTTAGATACTCGCAGTCCCTGCTGACCCAGGAAATTCAATTTTTTTTATTGGCTTCTCCTACTCTTCCTCTTCTCTTTTCTGTTACTAAGAGGTCGTCTACATACCGCAACAGGATAGTTCCCATCGGACTGCTAAATTTCTCCAATATTTGTTCTAACATCTGTCCAAATAAATTCGGCGATTGCGTAAACCCCTGGGGGAGCACGGTCCACCGGCATTGCTGGTTCTGTCCTGTCTTGGAATCTTCCCATTGAAAGGCAAAAAAATCCTACTTTCATCCACCAAGGAACGAGCCCAAAAGGCATCCTTTAAATCTATCACACTAAACCATTTGTGGTCATGAGGGATCTTACTTAATAACGTATAGGGATTTGGCACCACTGGGTGCCTGATCTGTACTATACAATTCAATGTTCTCAAATCCTACACCAATCGATAAGTTTTATCGGATTTCCATACTGGAGGAATTAGTGTATTATAACGAGACATACATGGCTCTAACAGTCCACCTCTAATCAGTCCCTCAATTACTGGCTGCAATCCTCATTTACCTTCTATGGAAATGGGATCTTGTCACGCACAGACAACGTCACCTTTCCTTTTTAAACTTGTTTCTAGGGGAGGGATCTGTAGTCTTCCACGATTCCCTTCTCTAGCCCACATAATAGGGTCTGTCTCTCTCTCCACATCTTCTGTCAACATTTCCATTTGTAAAACTAATTCTTTTTCCTGAATTCAAATCTCCAGTCTTAAGAGGATAATTAAATCTCTCCCGAGTAATTTACTTCCTATATCAGGGATATACAACAGTTCCCCTATGACTATATCCTTTGGGCCTTCTATCATCATAGGTTCAAGTACTGGAACAGTAAATCCTTATCCTTTTACAACGGAAAAAGTAGTTGACTGTGTTGACATTCCTAATTTCTTTGGTTTAAAATTCAGCAACGACCGTGCTACCCCTGTATCTACTAGGGAGACTACCTCTTCCCCACAGGGTCCCACCTTCAAGTTTATCAAGAACTCCTGGTGGCTCCCCTGACACCCCTATTCTTCATCAAAATTCATAAGCGGAATTGCCCTTTCTTCCCTTTGTAGATCTGGACACTCCCATTTAAAATGCCCGATCTTTCTGCAATAATAGCATCCTGCCTGTGGAGACCTCCATCTCTGTCCCTGTCGCTCGAACCCTCTACCAAATGCCCTCCCTTGTCCTCTCCCTCTCCCTCTTCCTCTCTGTCCCACATGTTGCCACCCACCGCTCCGGTTGCTCACTATTGGTTCTACTCTTTTCTTAACTACCTCATCAATCGTAGATAACATTATTTTTGCCTTCTGTTTTTGTCTCTCATCCTCTCTCTTTGCAAACACTTCCTGTGCCTCTCCTAACAATTCATCTAATGGTTTTTCACTCCACCCTTCTATCTTCAGTATCTTTCTCTGTGTCTGGCCAAGCCTTTGTCACAAAATGTACTTTCAAAAGACCCTGTGCCACTGGGTCCTCAGGGTTCTTTCCAGAGTATTTCCGCATTAAGTCTCTTAATCTTTGCAAGAAAGCTGAGGGAGTCTCATCTTTCTCCTCTCTAACTTCAAAGGCTTTAGTCAAATTCTGCGACTTCGGAACTGTCTCTCTTATTCCTTTAAGAATCAGGTATTTCAATTCCTTCATTTCTTCCTGATGCTCCGGGTTTTGATTTTCCAGTGGGTCTCTCTGAGGGGAAACTCCGTCTCTCCCTATCCAGTATCCCCATCCCCAATTGGAAGTTTCCTGTCCCATGTTTTAATGGCTGCTACTGGTATAAGTCCTCTTTCTTCCCCAGTAAATAGTATATTCAAAATAGACATTAACTCAGTCCATGTATACAGACTGGGTCCCAAAAATTGATCAATTTGTTCAGACAACTCTACGTATCCTCAATCAGGACCTTCATCTCCTTTTTAAATGTTCTGACCTCCCCACTGGTGAGGAGGGTACTTACAAACCCAATCTCTTTGTCCCCTATTGGTACCTCCCGAAGGGGATATGTCTTTACATTCTTCCCCTTTGTTTGTTTTTGTTTTTCTCCCTGAGGTTTGATTTAGCTAATCCAGAGGCCTCCTCTAAATCTGCTTCACCTTCCCTTTCTTTTGTTGAGGATTGAGGGTCGGGAACAATAACATCCCTGTCCACCGTCCCTTCGTCCTCATCTTGTGAGTCATATGTTACCTGTCCCTGGCTGTCTGTCTCTCCTTCTTCCGCATTTTCACCTAATCTGATTTTCTGGTACCGGGGTGGGGGCATATGTGTGTTTGTGTGTGTGGGGGGGGGTGGGGGTGTGCAAGCAGCAAAAGTATCCCAGGGACTGGGTGGGGCAGAGGGGGAATCCTTTGTCTTCACTACCATCATTCCGAAAATGCCCTTCCAACAGAACGCATAGTCTGCCTGTTCTTGATTAAACGTTTGTTTTTCATTCACATACAACTCTAAATACTGACAGAACCAGTCCTCATCCGAATCATACTTTGGCCAGAGGACAGCTGGATTAAGATTGGTTCTTTGGTCCATGCTAAACAACAATATTTAATCATTTTCTCTTTATCGTTTTTCCCTTGTACAAGTGTTACTTGTCCATTCCCTCAACATCCTCCCCAATGGACTTTCAGGAGGAATGTTACCAGGAGCTTTTCCTTCCTTTACTCCGTGAGAGTTCGACTTACTCTGTCTACCCCCAATTTCTCGAGGCCCTCACCAGTCCCTCAGCGAATAAATACCCCTTTTCCCAGTCACGAAGTTAATACTTAAAAGTCAGTTTTCTGACCTTGGTCTGTGCACAGAGTTGCCTGGCCTCTTTTTTTCCTTTTTTTTTATTGACCTCCTTTCACTGTCTGATTCAGATGTCTCTCTTGTGGGATTCGTGCCAGTCGCCCAAGGGAGCAGACAAAACCGGGACAAGAAACCACTCCTCAATAGTGAATGGGAGGCATCTTCCCTGTGTGAAGGGCCAGCCACTCCCCTCGGCAATGGAAGAATATCCCGGACGATCCCCCAATTGTGAGAAACTAAGCCCACTCACTTCAATACTTTCAGTGCGAGACAAGACCTGAAGCAATCAATATGCTTATTATACGCTTGAAGCATGATGCCTGAAATAGACATGCAGAGCTTAGCAAGTACATAGGATTCACTACTTCAAACCCGGTGGCCATTACTATTGTTTCTCTCTTGCCTTATCCGGCCTTGTGCATAACAAAGTACATGTTTTACTTGGACTTTTCACCACATCCTGGCTGTGGTCAACTGTTGGTATATCCTCCTTCACTGCGATTATTTCCCCCACTTGTGATATTTCCTCCCTTTCCCAACCATATTAAACCTTATGACCTTTTAATTGGGGTTTGTTTTTTGTTTTGCAGAAATGGGAAAGAGATTTTTGCGTGAAGTGTTAGGTTAAAATACTCATGAACAACTCACTGGATAAACTTGTGCTCCCGATCTCTAGTTTTTTTTTTCTCTTTCTTTCGATGTGAATTCATAGAAAGACAAGATGGAATGTAGGGTAGAAAGAAAAATGCGTTCCTTCTCATTACAGCAATTTCATCTACAATTGAATAGAATGACTGCTCTCACTCTTCATTTTGATTTTAATGTGGTGTCGATTATTTGTGAATCTCCCGTGCAGTGAAGATCAAGAACAAGATTCTCGATCCAGTGTATACCAGAGTGCGAGGTGTAAAGAAAAACTGCTGGAGCAGTGCGTAAAGTTAACAACCAGAGTGTGACTCGAACCCGTGAATGTGGAGCATAATGGTTTCACAACCCACCACCATAATCTCTCGGTCTCCCCAGCACATTTTTAATGGGGTGACATGTGACCTCCTCAGGTTACATGTGGTGAAAGTCTTGGATGAGAAAGTTCTAGAGTGGAATCGAATCCACATCATTGAGCTTCTGCCTTCACCAGAATTATAATAACAGCAAATTCCAATAAATAGTCATGCTGGTCAGAATGAATAACTGTCATTGATACATTCTGAGTCAGAACTGAGTCAGAATGAAACAGGACTAGAATTTTCCGTCATATTTACACCTACATTTGACTCATAATTTTTTCAGTCGCTTTCTCTCTCATGTGAAGAAGCAGCCATGGTGAGTGAAATAAAGGCGGTGTTATCGCTCAATGGCCTTTCTCATATGGCTGAACCTGAATTGGATTAAATCGCAAGAAATGCTGACTTGTTCGTTTCATTTTAATTTTGCTGAAACCTCACAATGTTCATTGTCATAATCAGAAGTGGATTAGATATATCTCATTGGAACGATTAATGTTGTATTCAAATTTGCTCTGACTTTATTTCAGCTTAAGGAAAATACTGCTGAGAAAAACAGAGGGTTAAAGAGCAAAAGAAAACCCACCAGTTTTGTTGCTCGTTGCTTTGGCAGATTTCACTGAGTATTAAATGAACCAAACATCATGGTGTTTGTTCTCACATCCTTAACGCATGTGATGAAAGCAGGAAATCGATCTCCAAGCAACTGGTCACCTCCTATTCATTATGTAATATCTTCCCTTCACAATAAATAAAAATCCATTCAGTTCATTTGAAATGCTTTAGGTGGAATATTATGCCAAATCTTTCAAAATGCTGAGTTTTCGAACCGAATCTTATTCAGCTGCACACATTAAAGAAATTTATTTACATTTAAAGTCAACCAACTTAGACATTGTTTGCCCGCGACTTCCGACCGACTTCACCCCATCCCTACACCTTTACCTAGCCACACGCTATGTCTCTCCTTGTGTAATTTATTCCTTGTATGTCACCAAATGTGTCTTTCCAAATATTTTGAAAAACAGATTCCCGGAGTGACAGCGATTCTGTTCCCATCATTTCTTTGTCCTTCAAAGGTTTTATCAAAGGTATTTAATACCTGACATCTAGATGTTTACTTACTTGAAAGAGGGAATTTTCCACCTATTTACTCTGTCCAAACATTTCATAACCTGAAAAACCCTATTAAGTCATCCTTTGTTCAGGGATAACTGTTCTCAGTTTTCCAAGAAGACAAGTGAATAAAATCTCATCCTCAGTACACCCCCATCAGCATCTTCTCTAATGGCTTTACACCCCAATAAACACCCTCATTATCAATTCATAGAATCACAGAATCCTACCGTGCAGAAAGAGCATTTCAGTCAATCAAGTCAATGTCGACTCACTGAAGAGCAACTCACCCAGATCTAGCTCTCCTCCCTATTCCATTCTATTTCACCAGAAGAAGGGGAATCCCTCCCCCTTGTGGTGTCGAATAAACCTGTTGGACTATAACCTGGCGTCCTGTGACTTCTGACCTTGTCACTGCGTTACCCGTGGCTAATTCACTTAATTTACTTAATTCACTCCTTGGACACGAGAGGGCAATTTAACTTGGCCAATCAACATAACCCTCAGACCGAAAACAGTGCGAATTACTGAGCCAATGTTTCATCATCGTGAGCAAAACCTGTATCATTTTTAATGGCTCCATACCCTCGTAACTCTGCCTCATTAAAGCAACTCAACCCAAATTCAATGTATCGAAACGCTACTCTGTGCTTTACGATCTGATTCGTGCTGCGGGAAATGTTTCTACACTCATATTTGAATGCTTTTACGCTGTTTCGTCCACACCATCCTGCTTCCAATGAACACCTCACATCTGGAACAAGTCTGTCAAATGCTTTTCATTCCAAAACAGTAACAATGTGCAGTTTGCAGAAGTCACTTGTTTGCACTTTCACTGACACGCTGCATCCCTGAGAGCTGCAGTCCTTTCCCACCTTGATTCAGGTAGCACTGTCCTTCCTGTGACATGCCTCATCGAGAATGAACTGAATCCCATTTCACAATGTTTATCCTACAGCCTTGGCATCACATGTTCACATCTGAATGTTTATTCAGGCTATAACAGTGTCTAGGAGAAAGTGAGGACTGCAGATGCTGGAGATCAGAGCTGAAAATGTGTTGCTGGAAAAGCGCAGTAGGTCAGGCAGCATCCAAGGAACAGGAGATTCGACGTTTCGGGCATGAGCCCTTCTTCCTGAAGGAGTCATTATATTCTTCATTGCAGATATTTGCTGAACCTAAATTTTACAATCTGACATGGTGCGACTCAAGCCTGAGTACCCAGACTATTTCCTTGGTGTCTGGATTATCAGTCCTATGAAATTACTACAAGACCAACGCAGAAAGCCACAAAAGCTGATTTTTTCCAATAAAATCTCTTTTTCCCAAAACTGCCCTGGGTCTTTTTCCATGAGCTTGACGCCCCAAAATCTCTGGCCTATGTCATTAAAAGCTGCTACATGGGGATTGATTTCACAATTGCTGTATTCAAAAAGATCGACTTGTCTGGAGGTCCCGATGGTGGGATTGGTGCACGTTCATCCAGCAACAGTAACAGGAGCGCAGACAGAAAAGTATGAATGTGAAAGAGAGTGATAGATTGTGCATTGCCTCAGAGAAAGGGAAGGAGGGACGGAAAGGATGTTTAATGATCGTGCGAAGGAGAGAAACCTCCGACAGCGAGTGTGTTTGAATCCTGATGTATGAAACGCAGAGATGTGAGAAAGCGAAATTTGAATTTCTTACGAGGTGTCACAAAAAGGACAATGGAGAGAACACTTAGTGTCGTGATATGCTTTCGAACCGAGGTTGCTGTGGTGTCAATGCAAAATACAGATGACCACTATCACAGCAACAACAGAACAGGATGCTTGCAAGCAGCAAAAAGTATACTAGCAGAGGAAATGTTCGGAAGAACAGCAAATGTACAATATCAGTACTCAGCTAACAGTGACAGACATGTGGGAACTGAGAATGAGCTGAATCTTTCAGTTCGATGTCCTCAGAAGCTGTGGTGCTCCTTGTATGAGAATGTTGAAAGCTGAGATTGATAGATTTCGACAAAACATGAAAGATTCAGGGGACAGTACAGGATATTGTTGAAATATATGCTTCACTAGCATTTTAGCTTAACATCGGTGACTTCACCAGCTTCCCCCACGCAGTAACCAGTGATAGGGACTAATACCAGTTCCCAGCCTCGGAGTCAGAGAAACTGCGGCACAGCCGCCCAGACCCAACCGGAAATGGTAATGGGAATGAGTGTGCGGAGCTACTCTTTGTCTCCAGTGATGCAATAGGTGAGCGTGCAGTCCTTCTATGATGTACAGAGGCGCAAGAAATTCTTACGTTGAGTATGCTCATGATCAAGGGAATGGTTGTCCCCGTTTATACTATCATAGCGATCTACAGTGCATCTTGCTAAGACAGCTGAGTGGCACAACTGGAGCGTGTTGAGCCCTTAACTTTGCAGTGATGAGTTTAAAAGATGATTTTGCTATTTGGATCTGTGATTCTGACACTGGCGATGGCAGCTGCTTTTGCTTGCATCAGCTCAGTATCAGTCTCTTCCTACAGTAAAGAATTCAACATGGAGAAGGTGGTGTTAGGGTGATATTTTAAACTCGTTGTCCTTGGGGACTTGGACAGCGAACCGGTAATGTTTAAGTTCGACGAATAAAACCTAGAATGCAAGCCTGACCACATGAACAGAGATCATGACTTTAATTTCCTGAAATCGCACTCATTCATGTCCCTTATGCAAGGAACAGTGGGAAATTGGAAGATTGGGAAGGATACAAAAGCAAACAGAGGATAACAAAGAGTGTAATAAGAAATGAGAGGATCAAATATGAAGGTAGGCTAGCCAGTAATATTACAAATGATAGTAAAAGTTTCTTTCAGTACATAAGAAACAAACGACAGGCAAAAGTAGACATTGGGCCCCTTCAAACTGGTGCAGGAAGCCTAGTGATGGGAGATAAGGAAATAGCAGGAGAACTTAACAAGTACTTTGCGTCAGTTTTTACAGTGGAAGACGTGAGTAATATCCCAAAAATTAAAGAGAGTCACAGGGCTGAGTTGAGTATGGTTGCCATTACGAAAGAGATAGTGCTAGCAAAGTTAAAAAGTCTTAAAATTGATAAATCTCCTGGCCCCGATGGGATACACCCTAGAGTCCTGAGAGAGGTGGCTGAGGAAATAGCAGAGGCATTGGTTGAGATCTTTCAAGAGTCACTGGAGTCAGGAAAGGTCCCGGATGATTGGAAGATGGCTGTTGTAACCCCCTTGTTCAAGAAAGGATCAAGGCAAAAAATGGAAAATTATAGGCCAATCAGTTTAACCTCGGTTGTTGGTAAAATTCTAGAATCCATCATTAAGGATGAGGTTTCTAAATTCTTGGAAGAGCAGAGTCTGATTAGAACTAGTCAACATGGATTTAGTAAGGGGAGGTCATGCCTGACAAACCTGTTGGAATTTTTTGAAGAGGTGACAAGTAGGTTAGACCAGGGAAACCCAGTGGATGTGGTCTATCTAGACTTTCAAAAGGCCTTTGATAAGGTGCCACACGGGAGGCTGCTGAGCAAGGTGAGGGCCCATGGTGTTCGAGGTGAACTGCTGGGATGGATTGAGGATTGGCTGTCTAACAGAAGGCAGAGAGTTGGAATAAAAGGTTCTTTTTCAGCATGGCAGCCAGTGACTAGCGGTGTCCCGCAGGGTTCGGTGTTGGGGCCACAGCTATTCGCATTATATATTAATGATTTGGATGAGGGGACTGGGGGCATTCTAGCGAAGTTTGCCGATGATACGAAGTTAGGTGGACAGGCAGGTAGTATTGAGGAAGTGGGGAGGCTACAGAAGGATCTAGACAGGTTGGGAGAGTGGTTCAGGAAATGGCTGATGGAATTTAACGTGAGCAAGTGCGAGGTCTTGCACTTTGGCAAAAAGAATAAAAGCATAGACTACTTTCTAAATGGTGAGAAAATTAGTAAAGCCAAAGCACAAAGGGATCTGGGAGTGCTAGTCGAGGATTCTCTAAAGGTAAACATGCAGGTTGAGTCCGTGATTAAGAAAGCGAATGCAATGTTGGCTCTTATCTCAAGAGGGTTGGAATATAAAAGCAGAGATGTGCTACTGAGACTCTATAAAGCTCTGGTTAGGCCCCATTTGGATTACTGTGTCCAGTTTTGGTCCCCACACCTCAGGAAGGACATACTGGCACTGGAACGTGTCCAGCGGAGATTCAGGCGGGTGATCCCTGGAATGGCAGGTCTAACATATGAGGAACGGCTGAGGATACTGGGATTGTATTCGTTGGAGTTTAGAAGATTGAGGGGAGACTTAAAAGAGAAGTACAAGATAATACAGGGCTTGGAAAAGTTGGACGCTAGGAAATTGTTTCCGTTAGGTGAGGAGACTAGGACCCGTGGACACAGCCTTAGAATTAGAGGGGGTCAATTTAGAACAGAAATGCGGAGACATTTCTTCAGCCAGAGAGTGGTAGGCCTGTGGAATTCATTGCCACGGAGTGCAGTGGAGGCCGGGACGGTAAATGTCTTCAAGGCCGAGATTGATAGATTCTTGGTATCTCGAGGAATTAAGGGCTACGGGGAGAACGCTGGTAAGTGGAGTTGAAATGCCAATCAGCCATGATTGAATGGCGGAGTGGACTCGATGGGCCGAATAGCCTTACTTCCACTCCTATGTCTTATGGTCTTATGGTCTTATGGATTCTACCATCCTGCCTACAAGAGACTCCAGGGCCAGAAAAACATTATCTGACCCTTAATTCAAGAATCCCCACCGTGTGGGGAAGCAGGATAGTAGGCAGTTCCAGTCCGCACTTTCCCTCCGAAGGGCATCCCATCAGACCCCACGCTATTCCCGATCCCATAAGCCTGAATTTCCCATTGTTGATCTCTGTAACTGGCACATTTTTGGTCAGAGGGAGGAATAAAAGCGCAAACATACAGAGAATGTACAGACTGACCACAGACAGAGACCCGAGGCTGGGATCACACCCGGGTGTGTGATGTAGCCAGGCAGCAACGAACAAGGGGCGAAGAATAAATGTCGTCCTGACCAGTCATACCCACACCCCATGGGTGAATGAGAAAGAATGAAAACACATTCACAACATGGAAAACAGGATTTGTTTCTGAGTGGACACAATTTGAAAGGATCGTTCACTCTGTGTAGAAAAACTGACGCCAATACCACAGAGAAAGTAGGACAATGTGGGAACTGCTAGAAGGGATTCAATTCACCACAGAAATGGAACCCCATTTAATCAGTAACACTGGGGAGATGCTGTTCACCAGTCCCGTGATGGGAAGGGATCACTGAGCAAAAGAACCCCCGGAGACTCCAGCAGGATTACATATCCCATCAGGAGTTCGATTATGCTGTCAATGCTGCTGTTAATCCCAACCAACTGTCTGTTCCATAGCGTCAGTCAGAGAGTCACACAGCACGACAACAGGCCGGTCAGACCAACCAATCCATGCTGAACATATTGCCAAACTAACCTAGTCACATCTGCCGCCTCCTGTACCCACTAAGCGGTGATAATGCCCTTGTAGTTTTATTACTGTATTGTTAATCCAAATCCCAGATAATATTTTGGGGACAATGGATTCAGATCCTGGCAGGACAGATAGTGGAGTTTGAAGACTCGCGTGATGACCTGAATCAGTTGGTGTGGAAACTCCCACCTGATTCACTCATGCCAGTTCGGGAAGCAAACTGCCATAGTCATCTGTTCTATCCCACATGAAACTCCAGATGCGTAATATCAAAGTTGACTCTTAACTGTCCTCTTGGAAATAACTGATGTACTAGGCATGGAAGAAAAGATTTGATTTTAAAAATCCCACTTTCCCATTCATGGATGCATCCAATTTTCCTTTCAATGTTGCAAATGCATCCTCATCCAACACTTCCTCAGCAAGTTAATTGCACAAGTAAAAGAAAGGCCTCACATGTCTTTTTTCTCTTAAACATGTGCCCTCTCGCCTTGAAATCTCCCTTCTGGGAAAAGGCAGCTATCGTTAACTCTAGCTTACCTCTCAATAATGCATACACTTCTGTCAGGTCGCCTAACCTAGAATGAAAACATTCTCAACCAGGAAAAAGTGAAAACTGCAGATGAGAGATCAGAGTCGAGAGTGTGCTGTGCTGGAAAAGCACTGCAGGTCAGGCAGCATTTCAGGAGAAGGAGAATCGACGTTTCGGGCAAGAGCCTGATGAATGACACTTGCGTGAAAAGTTGATTCTCCTACTCCTCGCATGCTGCCTTACCTGGGTGTGGTTTTCCAGCACCCCAAACTCGAATCTGAAAATAGTCTCAGCCTATCCAGCCTTTCATTACAACTCAAACATTTCACAAACGGCAACATGCGTGTATACCTTTTCTGAACCTACTCCAGCTGAATAATATCATTCCTACAACTGGGCGACCAGAACTGGACATAATATTCCAGAAGAGGCCTCATCAATGTCCTGCAAAGCTTCAACATAACGTCCCAGCTCCTGTGCTTAAAGGACTGAACAATGAAGGGAAGTGTGTCAAATGGCTTTTAACCATCCTGTCTGTGTGCGATGCAAACTAAAAGGAATTATGTACCTGCATCCCGAGCTTCCTTGTTCTCCAACACTACGCAAAGCCCTACTCTTCCTGTTGTACCAAAATGCAATACCTTCCCTTTATCCAGATTGAACTCCATGTTACATTTTTCAGTCCATCGACTCATTGGATTAAGATCACTTTGAATCTTAGATAATGTTCCTCACTGTCTACAATTCTGATGTTGCCTGCAAACCTAAGAAGCATGGCTCCTGTGAGTTCCAATGTTTTTTCATATCGATCAATGATTCATATTTACTTGTAGTGGCCGCCATTTAGCAGTGTGCAGATCATACAACAGTTAGTCATGCAATTAACCATGAGGAAGAAAGCCGCAGACTGCAGGGAAATATTAAACAATTGGGAAAAAAATGGTGAAAGTAATTCATTCCAGGTGATCGTGAAGCAGAATCAAACTTAAACCAGCCCTCGCTCCAGTTGTGGCACTCAGCTGTCTCAGCAAGATGTACTGTAGATTGCTATGTCAGTATAAACGGGAACAATTTTTCCCTTCCCGCCCCCACCCCCACCCCCACCCCACCCCTTTGACCAGGAGCACTGCCAACCTCGGAATTGCTTGTGCCTCTAAAATGTCATAGAAATATCATGCATTCACCGGTTGTATCACTGGAGCCATCTGAGTATCTCTGCGACCTAATTCCCATCCTGATTTCTAGTTGTATCTTCGCGACTGCGCCACTCAGTTCCTCTGATTCTGGGGCTGGTGATTGGGACTATGTGGCAGCAGTAGTTACTGCCTTGTGTGGGGAAATCCGTGAAGGAGCCGATGTTAAACTACATTGCTATTGAAGCATACATTTCAACAAAACCTGCACTGTCCCCGGAGTCTTTGATGTTTCGGAGAAATCTATTTTTCTCAGCTTTCAGCATATTAATGATGGAATCCCCACAAGTCTCTGGGGGCACCGATGTTAAACGGTCAGCCCATTCTGAGTTCCCACATATCTGCCACTCTTCGCTAAGCACTGATATTGTGCATTTGGTGCTCTGCCTGACATTTCTTATGCTACTGGACTGATGCTGCTTGTGCACTTGCGTGTGGGATGCTGTGATCGTATAGTGGTTAGTAATCTGCGTTGTGGCCACAGCAACCTCGGCTCGAATCCGAGTTCCGGTAGCAATTGCTCTAGCTGCGCCAATTTTTGTGAAACACGAAGGAATCAGTTGTTTTAACATGGTAATTTTTTCCAAGGTGGTGACATTTTTCCTTCACATTCTGCTCGCTCACATCTCTGTGTTTCATATGTCAGAATTCAAATTCACCCGTTCTCAGAGATTTCTCTCCCTTCTACGGTCACTAACTGAACTTTCCGTCCCACACCCCCGTTTCATTAATTTAGAGACGCCGGTGTTGGACAATGGTGTGCAAACTTAAAAATCACACAACACCAGGTGAGAGTCTACCAGGTTTAACTGAGAACTAGCTTTCGGAGCTATGCTCTTTCATCATATGGTTGTGCACTCATTTCCTGTTTCATGAAGGCACTGCAGAATCTAACACTGACTCTCACATTGATACCGTTCACTCTGTGCTGCTGCGGTCACTGTTGCTGGGTGAACGTGCCCCAAGCCCACATTCGGGACCTGAAGACCAGTTATCCATTTGGTTACCACTGTTGTGAGATCAATGCTCATGTAGCAGCTTGTACTGACATGGACCAGAGATTATTGGGGGGTCAAGCTCAGGAAATTAACGCAGGACAAGATCGAGGAAAAGCGACTTCATTGGGAAAGATTCGTTTCACGGGTTTTCTGCAATGGCCGAGCGCTATTACCACTGGACTGTTAACTCAGATACCGAGCAAATGAACCAGGGACCCGGGTTTGACTCCAACCATGCCAGGTGTTAGAATTAGGATTCAATAAATATCTGGAATTACGAATCTAATAACGCCTCTAAATCCATGGTCAATTGTTGAAAAAAAAACATCGGGTTCACTGACGTCCTTTAAGGAAAGAAACTGCCAATCTGACATGGTCGGGCCTCCATGTGATTCCAGACTCCCTGCAATATGGTTGAGTCTCAACTGCCCGCTGTGCAATTAGGGATCGCAATCAACCCTGCCGAGGCAGTGACGCCCTCATACTGTAACAAAATAGGAAAAAAAATGTTCATTCGGCTCTAGCTGGGGTACTGTGTGCAGTTCTGCAATTCAGAGTATAGCAATGATGTGATCGCACTGGGAGCGTTGAAGGAGAGGTTCTCTGGTATATTGTCTGGGCTGGAGAGTTCATTTATGAGGAGAGATTGGACAGACTGTGGTTGTACATCACCAAACAGAGGAGATTGGAGAAGACATGACTGAGATGTATAAAATAATGAGGGATATTGATAGGATAGACTGAAAGAAGCGTTTCTTATTGATGGAAGGATCGAACACCGGGGCCAAGAGATTTCGAGAAAAGGCAGAAAGGTTTGAGTAGATGTGCGGATAGGGTCAGAGAGACTGAAACCCTTTTAACTTGAAAAAATTCAGATGTGAATTTGTGATGACAAGGAATGTAAGACTATGGGCTAAACGATGGAAAACTTGATTCAGGTCGTTGAGCAGTTGTGTTGGACAAGTGCGGGCACAACAGGCTGAAGGGCTTCCTCCGATGTTGTTGTCCGCCACAGTATCGTGGTTAGCGTCCCCTCCTGTCACAGGACTCAATTCTAAGCTGGGGGCATCGTAAATGTTTTAAATCTGTCGTTCTGTTACCCAGTGAAGGTTATTAATGCCTAGCCTTCCATTCTCGGTGGGACGTGTCACAGGAAGGATAGTGCTGTTTAAATCAGCTGGGGAAAGACTGCAGCTCCTGGGGAGAGAGGGTGTCAGTGAAAGTGCTAACATGTAACTTCTGCAAACTGCATATTGTGTTTGTGTTGCAATGAAAACCATTATTTAGAGTTGTTCCTGACTGATATGTTTATTTAAAGCAGGAATCTGAGGAAGGAAACAGAGTAAACCCATTCAGGTCTGAGTGCAGAAACATTTCCTGCTGTACTAATGAGGTTGTACAGCGTAGAAACGCGTTTGGATGCATTGAATTCGAGTTGATGGGCGCAACTTGCTTTCACTAGGCTGAGTTACCAATGTGTAAAGCCATTAAACATGGCACGGATGGTGCTCAATGTGATAGTACCTTTGCTCAGTGTTCCGCACTGCTGTTAAGTCTGTAGGTTAGATGGATTGGCCATGTTAAATTGTGCTGATGTGCCCAGGGAGTGAATTCATTAAGTTAAGTGAATTAGCCAAGGGTAACGCAGTGATAAGGTCAGCAGTCACACGATTCCAGGTTTTATTCCAGCAGGTTTATTTGATATAACAAGCCAGAGGCTTGCGGTGATAGAGAGGGGGGGCTAGGTCTGGTTGAGATGCTCTTCAGAGTGTACTTACAGACTCTATTGGCTGAATTGTACTTTCTGCATTGTAGGGAATCTGTGATTCTATCAGAGAGAGGACAATGCCAGCGCTTCCTGGGGTACGAAGATATTAGAGGATGATGCTGACAGCGTTTAGTGGGGATAGAATTTTATCTCTTGGTGTGTTTGAAAATTTGAAACTGAACAAAACAAAACCGAATGTAAGTTTTACTGAGTATGTGAGGTTTGGAGAGAGGAAATAGGTGGTAAATTCTCTCTTTCAATTCGGTAAATATCTGAACGTCACTCTTTCAAAACCATCGATTAAGAACAAAGATGGGAACAGAATTTCTGTCACTCAGAGAATTCGTTTCCAAAATATTTGGAAAGGCACATTTTGAGGCACACAAGGAGTGAGTTTCATCAGGAGAGAGACAGCTTATGGCCAGGTAAAAGAGTAAAAGTGGGGTGAGGGGGATGGAAGGTGCGAGGAAACAATGTCTAATTTGTAAAGAAATATCGGAAACGTATGCAGCTAAATAAGATTCAACAAAAAAAACTCAGAGTTTTGAAAGATTTAAATTAATATTCCACATGAAGTATTATAAATGGAACAGAGCAGATTGGTATATTGTCAAGGAAAGTTTTTCCATAATGAACAGGAAGTCACTCGTATCTTGAAGATCGATTTCCTGCTTTAATCACATGCCTTAAAGATGGGAGGAGATTCGCCATGATGTTGGGTTCATTTGATACCTACTGAAATCTACCAAAATAACTGAGCATCAAACTGATACCTTGTTTTGTAGTTCAACCTTCTGGTTTTTTCAGCAGTGTTTTCTTTAAGCTGAAATTAATTCGGAGCAAAATTGAATGCAAAATTAAACGTTCCAATCATATAAATCCACTTCACTTCCGATAATTGCAATGAACAGAGTCAGGCTGCAGCAAAATTAATAAAATAAAATGAACAAAACTGCTTTTCTGGGAATTTTACCCAGTCCAGGTTCAGCCATATGAGAAAGACAATCGAGCTAATATATCACCTTCACTTTTCTCTCCATATATACCTCTTCAGGTGAGAGAGAAACTGTCTGAAGAAATTATGATTCAAGACTAAATGTGCGTGTGAATGTGACGGGAATTTCATGTTTGCTGGTTCATTCTGAGACAGTTCCGACTCGGAATGAATCAAGGACAAGATATCCTTTCCAAGGACGAAGTCAATTCCTTGGAATTTGCTGGTATTATTATTCCACTTAAATCAGAAACATAATGGTGTGGATTCGATTCCGCTCAGGCAATTTCTTATCCTTAGGTGGACCATATGTAATCTTGATGTGGTCATATGTGAGCCCCTTTGCCATGGACTTAAGTGGCCCAGAGTTGAACGCGACGGGTTGGTCTTTCATTGTGCATGTGTGGATTTGAATCCTACTGGGGCTGTTACTTCTATCGAACGCAGCTGTGGTTTCCCTTTGTGTCTCGCTTCTTTAGTGGGCGGCACGGTGGCACAGTGGTTAGCACTGCTGCCTCACAGTGCCTGAGACCCGGGTTCAATTCCCAACTCAGGCGACAGACTGTGTGGAGTTTGCACATTCTCCCCGTGTCTGCGTGGGTTTCCTCCCACAGTCCAAAGATGTGCGGGTCAGGTGAACTGGCCATGCTAAATTGCCCGTAGTGTTAGGTAAGGGGTATGGGTGGGTTGCGGGTCGGTGTGGACTTGTTGGGCCGAAGGGCCTGTTTCCACACTGTAAGTCTAATCTAATCTATACAATAGATGGGGAATCTTGCTCTTGCCCTTCATTGCACCGGAGATTTATGATAAATCGATACCTCATCAAAGTCGAAATAAAGCAATTTGATTCTGTTGTAAGTTAAATTGGAATAATGAAAAGGAGTGCGAACGTTTCTTTCCTCCTTTCATTTCATCTTGACTTTCTATGAATTTACTTTGAATGAAAGTGAAACAAATGAGGAGAGATTAGGTGCAATAGTTTATCCAGTGGGATTGTGAATTTTAATGTAATGCTCCACACAAAATTCTGATCAGTATTTCAAACAGTCAATTGGAATTGAACCACAGAAAACGTTTCCAATGAAGCGAAACTTTCATTCTTTCACAACCTTTTGCTGTGTGAATCATACCGTGATCCATCATTCAACGTGATCACCAAGTTGGCAACAATAAAAGATCCACCAATTTTCTTTAGCAATCACAATTTCTGCACATACCCATCTGAGATGTACCCAGTGCCATGTGTTGTCTCCAGGCCACAGCACATTTCTTGATCATGAGCTTATAAGCCGAGTTCCTGATCTGTCTGATCAGTTTGGAAAACTTTTCTATCACTTCATCGCATCCCCTCAGAATTCTACATTTATCAATAAAATACGGCGTTAGAACAAATGATGTTTGATTGCAAGTCGGCCATTCAGGCCATCGAGACTGCTCCACCATTCAATGAACTCAGGGCTGATCTGATAATCCACTACTCCGTTCACCTGCATTACCTCATCAAAGCTTCATCGTCTTTCTGATAAATATCTGTCTGGCACAGTTTGAAAATACACAACAATTCAGCCTCAACAACAGTTTTGGTAAGGAGTTCTACCGATTCACTGGCCCCTGAGCAAAGAAATTACTCCACATTTCTGAATTAAATAGGCAATATCTAATTCTGAGTTCATGTCCTCTGGTGCTCTCCTCATACCAGAGAGTAAACTACCTGCCAGTAACTACCCTGTCAAGATCCCATGAATATTGAGCGTTCATAAATGTTATTATGCGATTATAGGGGTCCACTCCGCCTCCTTTGTTTCAAGGACAATAATTCCAGCCTAAAAATTCATTCCACGAAGCTCCATTTACTCCAGTGTTGACAACATGTTCGTAAATTTTGCTGTCGCCTGCAGCGTCCTTACATATTATTAAGGCAGGTGGAGACATTTCTGCGAAGAAACGGTTGAAATTTTAAGCACAGAAGGGGAATTGAAACTTGAAATCAGACAGCGACTGGAATCAGATTGGTCCACACAAGGACGCAATAGAGTAATGATCACTCCGACAAATCTGACTCTAATCATATCCCATTGACATTCCATGTCTTCACTGTAACCAAATTACCCCTTGTATTCGTCCACAGAGCTAGTATATAGGAAAAAGAAACGAATAGAACCTGGCTATATAAACATTTTGACAACAATAACATGTCCTTTGGTAGACATTTATTTGATTATAAACTCAACTCGTGTATCCGTGAATCCTACACCGTTTGCAAGGCAGAAATGAGACGTGGAACATAACTCTCTCCATTTGCCTCGATGGGTGTAACTTCAATAACACTAAAGGAATTGGACACCGTCCATGACAATGCAGTCACTTGATTGTACCTTCTTCAATACCTGCAATATCCATTCCCCTTCACCGCTAAGGCACAATTGCAGCAAAGTGCACCAACTACAAGACTCACTGGAATAAATCATCTGGGCATTTTTGACAGAACCTTCAAAGCTCAGCAGCTGTACTGACCATAAGGACAAGGTTGCAAGATGCAATGATACGCCACAATTTGCACGTTCCCCTCAAAGGTCCATAGCACCCTAACTTGGAAAGGAATCAGTGATAAACTCATTGGTGAAGCGGTCTTGATGGACAAAGTTGCATACTACAGCCTTTCATTTTTTATCTTACAATGTTGAAAAAAATGTTGATTTATGCGGTGACCAGACTTGTGCTCAGTCCGTCAGCTGTTCCCTAACCTGGTGTTTGCTAAATTTCTTCTATCATCCACAGCCTGTGGTCAACAAAACAAAATATTAGAAAAAAACCTCTCAATTAACTGATTCCCCACAAGATTACAGTGGTTTTGGAGAATCAGGTTTGGGGCATCTGAGGAGCACGAAAAATGAATACTTCAGGCAAAAGCCCTTCATCAGGAATGAGATTGGGAGCATCTGGGATGGAGAGATAACTGGGAGGAAGGTGGGGCTGGGGAGAAGTTCGCTGAGAGTGCAGTAGGTGGATGGATGTGGAGGGTATCAGAGAAGAATGTGGAGCGGATAGGTGGGAATGAAGATGCACAGTTGGGATAGCTCAGGAGGACGGTGTTGAGCTGGAAGGTGGGAACTGGGGTAAGGTATGGGATGGGGAAATGAGGAAACTGGTGAAGTCCAAATTGATGCCATGATGTTGAAGGGTCCCGAGGAGGAAGATGAGGCTTTCTTCCTCCAGGCAGAGGGCGCTGAGGCAGTGATGATGGAGGAAGCCCAGGACATGAATATTCTCGGGAGAGTGGGAGGGGGAGTTGAAATGTTTGGCCATGAGGCACTAAGGTTGATTCTTGAGGGTGTCCTGGTGATATTTTCTGATGTGCTCTGTGAGAAGATATCCAGTCTCCCCAATTTAGCGTAGACCGCATTGGAAGCAATGGATACAAGAAATGACATGTACGGAAGTGCAGGGGAAACTTTGTTGGATGTGGAAGCTTCCATTGGAGCCTTGGACAGAGGTGAGGGTACAGGTTTTGCACATCCTGCAGTGACAGGGGAAAGTGCCAGGAGGGATGGGTGGATCATTGGAGAGCGTGGACTTGACTAGGCAGTCACAGAGCGAATAGTCTTGGCGGAAAGTGGATAGGGTGGGGAGGGGAACATATCCCTAGTGTGGGATTCGTTTAGTGGTGATGAAACTGTCAGTCGATGATGTGATTTATGCGGTAGTTGGTGGGATAGAAGATAAGGAGCAGTGGGGTTCTGTCCTTGTTGTGGTTGGAGGTGTGGGGTTCATGGGCGGAGTTATAGAACATGGATGAAATGCATTGGAGGGCATCTTCAAACACATAGGAGGGGATGTTCTGGTCTTTAAAGAAGGAGGCCACCTGGTGTGTTCAGTGGTGGAACTGGTCCTTTGGGAGCAGAGGGTAAAAGCAATGACTGCAGATGCTGGAAACCAGAGTTTAGATCAGAGTGGTGCTGGAAAATCACAGCAGTTTAGGCAGCATCCGAGGAGCAGCAAAATCGACGTTTTGAGCAAAAGTCCTTCATAAGGAATACAGGCAGAGTGCCTGAAGGGTGGAGAGATAAATCAGAGGAGGGTGGATGTGGGGAGAATGAAGCATCGAGTACAGAACACACCAGATGGCCTCCTTCTTTAGAGACTGCTATTTCCCTTTCCACGTGGTTAAAGATGCCCTCCAACGTGTCTCGTCCTTAGACCTCACCCCTCCAATCGTGATAAGGACAGAACATCCCCGGTGCTCACCTATCACCCTACCAACCTTCGCATGAACTAAATTACCCACCGAAATTTCCGCCCTTGCAAACGGACCCCACCACCAGGGATATATTTTCCTCCCCACCCCTTTCTGCCTTCCGCAAAGAAGGTTCCATCCATGACTACCTGGTCAGGCCCACGCCATCCCACAAACCACCATCCCGTTCTGACACCTTCCCCTGCCACAGCAGGAATTACAAAACCTGCGCCCACACCTCCTCCCTCACATCCATCCAAGTCCACAAAGGAGCCTTCCACATCCACCAATATCATTTATTGTATCCATTGCTTCCGATGCGACCTCCTCTACATTGGGGAGACTGGACGCGTCTGAGCAGAGCGGTTTAGGGAACATCTCTGGGACGCCCGCACCAATCAACCACACTTCCCTGTGGCCCAAAATTTCAATTCCCACTCCAACTCAGCTGAGGACATGGACGTCCTGAGCCTCCTTCACCGTCACTCCCTCACCCCTCCGACACCTGGAGGAAGAACGACTCATTTTTCGCCTGGGAACACTTCAACCCCAGGGCACCAATGTGGACTTCACCAGTTTCCTCATTTCACTTTCCCCCACCACACCGCAGCTCCAAATTTCCTTGGTGCGAAAGTGCTGAAATTCAGCTTTCTCATTGCTATTTCCCAATGTTGATTTCCAGTCAGGGAAAAACATATTTGTTGTTCCTTATCAAAATGTTAAATTGAACATGTGTTCCTGACATTACAAAACAGCAAAGATAGCAGTTCGGTCAGAGTCAGCGAGAATTTCATATCGGAGATGAGATCAAATGGGAAGAAAAGCTGAAATCAGTTGCCTTTGCCTGCTCATACTCAGTACTACAAATATGATCCTTATTGAAACATATAGGTTTTTTTCAAGGATTTAATAAGTTGGATGCAGAAAGTTTGGTCCTTTGACCAGAGCGCCTCATATTGAATGACTTGGAGATGCCGGTTTTGGACTGGGTTATGCAAATTTGAAAATCACACAACACCACGTTATAGTCCAACAGGCTTAATTGGAAGTATTAGGTTTCGGACTGCTGCTCATTTATCAGGTGATTGTGGAGTACACATTGTAAGTCACAGAATTTATAGCATAAGTTTACAGTGTGATGACTGAAATTATACATTGAAAAATACCTTGATTGTTTGCTATGTCTCCAATCTGTTAGAATGACCATGTTAGCTTCCCTAAGGTGCAAAACTTGTTATTTTAAAGTTTCATTCTCAGTTGAAATTCAACAACTGGTGTCTGCCCCCGTGTGCTGCTGTCTGTTCCATAATGTTTAAACTGATTCTAATTTATATAAATGAGTTACCAGAGACTTACAGGGATTCATGCGGTTTTTGAGCAAAGCAATGAAACTCATCAAGTACAAATTCACGGCACAAACGTGTGTGTGTGTGTGTGTGTGTGTGTGTGTGTGTGTGTGTGTGTGTGTGTGTGTGTGTGTGTGTGTGTGTGTGTGTGTGTGTGTGTGTGTGTGTAGGAGGGTCTCTGTTTGTAGATAGGGCAATGGGATCACCTGTACTGTGACATGAACCCAAGGACCCGGCTGAGGCCATTCCCATGGGTACCGAATTTAACTATCAGCCTCTGCGTGGACACTTTTAGCTGCTGCCTGTTCCGAAGCCCGCATTGGAGGATTGACATCCGAAGGCCCGAGGTCGAATGTCCTGGACCACTGAAGTGCTCTCTAACTGGGAAGGGGCATACCTGTCTGTTGATTTATGTGCAGTGCCCATTCTGTTGCAGTAGCCTCTGCTCGGCTTCACCAATGTACCAGGCCTTAAAGCATCCTTGCTTGCAGCGTGTTTTTTTTAGATTAGCGTCAGTCTGAACATTATGGCACGGACGCAGCACACAGGCAGTAACACTCTCAACAATTTATCTGTGATGACACTAATTGGTAAAGTTCACCTGAGAATGTAACCGTTAAAAGAAAGTTTTTCGATTTACATAAGAAAAAAGTGAACCTAACATAGTCATTCTAACAGATGGGAGATTTAACAAACAATCAAGGTATTTTTCAATGTATAATTTCAGTGACATTACAGTGTAACTTTTTACTATGAATTCTGTATCTTACCACTGTGTACTCCACAGCCACCTGATGAAGGAGCAGCTCTCCAAAAGCCATTGCTTCCATGAAGCCTGTTGGACTATGACCTGGTGTTCTGTGATATTTAACTTTGTATTAGAATGCGGATCCCACGATTAAAATAGAGATGAAGAAGCATTTATTCTCTCAGACAGTTTTGTATCAGTGGACTTTCTTTTAGCAGAAGGTTGTTGAGAAAGTGTCATAAGGTGTAATGAGGCTGAGATCTGCAGATCTTCAAACAGCAAAGACATCAAGCGTTATGGGGAAAGGCAAGAAAGTGCAGTTCAACGTTATCAGATCAGACATGAAAGCATTCAATAGCGGAGCAGACTTGATGGTCTGAATGGTGTCGATCTGTTCCTAAACTAGTTTGCCTTAATATGAAGCTGCAAAACCGACCTGAGTAAAACGTGCCAAATTTTAAAAAAGCGTGGTCACCCCGGAGCACTGAACCGAGGTGAAATGTACAAAGAACAACACGCAAAGGGTAGACAATATCGGGTAATTGATCCGTAGTGATCAGTATACCAAGGTAAACAGGAAAACCGATATTCAATATCTACATTGAACCTGGGTCCACGAGGCATGTAGTTAACTCTCACAAATCACTATTCCCCTTCCGTTTTCCTGTCGCCCCCTCCGTTCTTGTTTTAAACTGATTGAACGTCAGGCAATTGCAGATGACATTGCTGATGCGGAACTGTAGCATACAGAACACAGAACATTAGAGCGTAGTACAGGCCTTTCGGCTCTCGATGTTGCGCCACCCTGTCATACTAATCTGAAGTCCATCCCACCTACACTATTCCATGCACGTCCATATGCCTGTCCAATGACGACTTAAATGCACTTAATCTTAGCGAATCTACTACCATTGCAAGCAAAGCATTCCATACCCTAATTACTCTCTGTGTAAAGTAACTCCCTCTGACATCTTTCTTATACCTATCTCCCCTCACTTTAAAGTTGTGTCCCTTCGTGTTTGCCGTCCCCATACTTGGAACAAGTAAGTATGCACCCTATCTAATCCTCTGATTATCTTGTATGTCTCCATTAAGTCACCTCTCAATCTTCTTCTCTCTAACGAGAATAGCCTCAAGACCCTCGCTCTTTCATCGTAAGACTTTCCTTCCATACCAGGCAACATCCTAGAAAATCTCCTCTGCACCCTTTCCAAAGTTTCAACATCCTACTTATAATGTCTTGACCAGAACTGTTCACAATTCTCCAGATGTGACCGTACGAGAGTTGTGTACAGCTGCAGCATAACCTCCTGATTCCTGAACTCAATCCCTCAATTAATAAAGGTCAAATCACTGCATGCCTTCTTCACAACCCTGTCAATCAGGTGGCGACTTTCAGGGATTTGTGTACACGGACACCACGATCTCTCTGTTCATCTGCAGTCCCAATAATCTTATTATTAGCTCAGTACTTTGCATTCCAATTACTCTGTCCAAAGTGTATCACCCCACACTTGTCCACATTAAACTCCATTTGCCACCTCTCAGCCCAGCTCTGCATCCTATCTATGCCTCTCTGCAAGCTACTACATCCTTCGTCACTATTCACAACTCCACCGACCGTAGTGTGGTCCGCAAAATTACTAATCCACCCTTCTAAGCCCACATCCAGGTTATTTATAAAAATGACGATTGGAGTGGACCCAACACCGACCCTTGAGGAATGCCGCTAGTAACTGGACAACAAGATGAACATGTTGCATCAACTACAACCCGCTGTTTTCTTTCAGCCAGTCAATTACTGATTCAAACTGCTATGTCTCACACAATCCCATTCCTCCGCATTTTGTATAATAGCCTACTGTGGGGAACCTTAGCGAACACCTTGCTGAAATCCATATACACCACATCAACTAGTTTACTCTCATCTACTTGTTTGGTCACTTTGTCTAAAAACTCAGTAAGATTCGTTAGGCACGACCTACACTTTACAAAACTGTGCTGACTGTCCCTGATCAGATTGTTATTTTTTAGATGATTATAAATCCTATCTCTTATAACCTTTTCCAACGCTTTACCAACAAATGAAGTAAGACTCACTGGCCTGTAATTACTAGGATTGTCACTACTACCCTGCTTGAACAAGGAAACCACATTTTCTATCCTCCAGTCCTCAGGAAATATTTCTGTAGACAATGATTTCTAGGTCAATGCCACAGGCTCGGCAATCTCTTCCCTTGCTTCCCAGAGGATCCTAGGATAGATCCCATCCGGCCAAGAGGGCTTGTCTATCTTCACACTCTGCAGTATTTCTAATACCTCTTCCTGGTGAACTTCAATCTCTTCTAGCCTAGATGCAAGTATCTCTGTATCTTCCTCGCCAACATTTTCATTTTCTACAATGAACACTGTCGAAAAATATTTATTTAGTGTTTCCCCATGTCTCCTCTGACTCCACACACAACTTCCCATTATTATTTTTGATGGCCCTAATTTAACTCTCGTCATTCTTTTATTCCTGACATACCTGTAGAAAGCCTTAGGGTTAACCCTAATCCTATCCGCCAACAACTTCTCATGTCTCCTCCTGGCTCTCATGTCTCCTCCTGGCCCTTCTGAGCTCTCTTATTAGGTCATGCAGGGAAACGATTCTGTCTGCTGCACAACATCATTCTGCTTCGAAATACCAGGCAGTATTTCATATCGATTACTGTAAACGTTAACCTTTAACAAGTCATGACAGTGAGAACATTGAATTCTCATCACTAACCTACCAGGGAAGATTTCTGTTAACACCACCCTGGACACTATTAGATTCGTCATTCTATATTCTCATCCTTCTGTACATGATCCCCTCGGCTCCATTCCGGTCTTGTTGGTTGGTTTACCATACTGAGCCTATCCAATCATCTTTGCATTTGAGTTTATAATGTATGAGACCTTCTCTCTGAGCTGGCAATGTGCTTGCTCAGTGGTGATAACACTGGCCTTGTAAACTGGAAAAGTGCTTGAAATAGGCCATTCCTGTTTTTCATTGCAATAACTTGAGAAAAACCGTTCGGCAGGACAGGAAGTAACGCGTGAGCAATGATCAAGTTTGGCAACCAAAACGAGGTGAGGCAGGAGAAACTACAGATTGAAGGGGAAACAATAGGCAAGGAACACTGGACGGGAGGGGCTGAATGTTTCCTTTCTTTGCTGTAACCATACACTGGTGTTGAAATCTGAAATGGAACAATATCAGACAATTCGGTGAAATGTTACTTTCTGCTTGTTTTCTCCCGAGGCCTGTGTCACTCTTGGAGAAATGTGTCTGCGTGCTTCAGTCTATACGAGAAAATGGGATTCAGCTTCCCGACTGGGTGTGAACACATTTTTCCCATCTCAAATTTCAATCCCATTTATTGTGTTTTACGAGATTAAAACGTTCCAGAGAAATTAGCATTGAGATGAAAACATGAAACAAAAGAGCTTAAAGGGTTGCAGATCAAGTACTGGGAAATGAGATGAAGGGATCTATTTTGTGTTGTAAGCACTCGATAATTCAATCATTTTTGAGGGGAAACATATGTGCAGTGACATAATTCCAAAAACTGTGTTATGAAGAAACAGTGCAACTGCTTCTGCCCTCATCCTTAGTGGTCTAGTGGTTAGTATTCGGTGCTTTAACTGAGTAGCCTGGGTTTCATTACCGTTCAGGAAATCAGGACTTCTTGTTCCTGATGCAGAGAGAGCAGCTTTCCCAATAATCTGTTTCATGCCTTAGATCAGTCAATACCCCAGCCCTTCAAAGAAGCCAAAAGTGTCTTTCCTCTCTCTGCACAGTCTGACAGATAATCTTTCATTCTCCTCTGATTCCACTTCCCAAAGAGTTTCAAAATACTATAAAACCTGAGTCGCAGCTATTTCCTTTCTGTGCTTTTCAAACAAAGGAGCTGAAGCGATTGAGTGCATTGGTTTCTGAAAACTAGACGTGACTATGAGCAATGTTTTGGGAAATTCCACAATTGCCTTCTCTGACAGCGCTGGGACATGACTGATGTTGTCTATGGTATGGAAGTGTCAGTGTTTGAGTTGAGTAGACAAAGTTAAAAATTGCACAATATCAGGGCATAGTCCAGCAGGTTTATTTGGAAACACTAGCTTTCAGAGAGCCGCTCCTTCATCAGGTGGGTGTTTTTCTGCAGAAACTTGGTGTGTGTGTCAATATGTGCGATCTTTTGGAAGATCATTAGGACTTTAATCGACTGTTCGTGGTGTCGATGGTACCATGACTTGGAGGTGTTGATGTTGGAGTGGGGTGGCCAAATTTTAAAATCACTCAAAGCCATTTTAGATTCCAACAGTTGACAAACACCTGATGAAGAAGCAATGCATGGAACATTGGTGCTTCCAAATATGTCTGTTTGGTACATTCTGGTGCTGTGTGATTTTACTCTGGTAGTTCTTGGTCATGTTTAACTGATTGAAGACAATGAAAGAATTTTAGTTCGTGTAGATGAAAATTTCAAATATTATCCACCTCAGCGGAACAAAAATGATTAGTTTGGATGTGTGATGAATCTCAACAAAGCGCTTGGGCCAAGTAAAATTCGAACTTTCGACCGCCTGATCCGGAGACAGCTATACAACTGGTTGTACCACTGGCCAGATGCACAGCTGAAACTTTACACGCTGCAGAGCTGCGGTGTTAACAAATACATGAGCAATAACTGTGACAGTCACAAGATGAGCAAATAACAAAGATAATCACCATCATTGATTCACTTCAAATTGTCCCCAAAAAGCTACCATTCACAATCTGATCAGCCATTCAATGAGGTCACTATGATCGAGGAAATTACAACTTACTTTGCTGCATTTCCACCATAATTAGAGGTAAACTCCAGCCTAATTGCAACATCGCATATTCCCATTAATTTTCAGCTTTAGATTACGTTAATGACCTGTCTGTATTTGCTGAATAACGTGAAATGAGTGATAAAGTTCTTTTGATGTAATCCAGTGCAGAGTCGATCAGAAAAGAAAAGTCAAAGATCTGGAACACCATTTCCATTTTTCTCTGTACCAATGCATTTTCCTGAGTTTAATATTTGCAGGACTTGTCTTTTATATCTAAAGAATTAATTATTTTCCCGGGACAGATTCTTCACAAATCAATTAGCATCTGAGTTGTTGAAACCTATTTTACTTAAGATTAAAATAGTTGAATATCCTTACCCCAGCCTAATGTACCAATACTCCCTCCTCTTCCATGTAAGTACCAGCTGCTCCAGGTGAGGCTGGAGCTCCCGACCTGATGTTCTAATGCTCCTTGCTGCTCCATATCAATAGAAGCTGCTCTACTTGAAGTTGGAGCACCCCATCTGATGTCCCAATACTCCCTGCTCTATGTCAATAGAAGCGGTCCAGTTGAGGTTGGATCTACCAGTCTGATGTCTCAATGCTCACTGCTGCTCCATGTAATTATAATTTGGTCGAGCTCCAAGACTGATCTCGCAAAGCTTCCTGCACCATGCCAATTGAACCTGCTCAAAATCAGGTTGAATCTCGCAGTCTGATGTCCCAGTGCTCCCCGATGCTCCATGTCAATAAAAGCCGTTCCAGGTGTGGTTGGAACTTCCAGACTAATGTTACAATACTCGCTGGGTCCCTGTGACCAGACGCTGCTCCAGATGAGGTGGGAGCTCCCAGCCTTGGCAGCTCACACACCTCTATACCATCATAGAAATACTGCCCACTGATCATTTCCACCAATGGAGTCATTAGTGGAATATCCACATCATGAGAACCTAATCTTACTTTTAATCACCTCCGAATCACGATTTCCAAAATACTTTCTTTCTTAAACCTTATTTAGCATGTGCATATTGCAGTCAATCCGACGAAAGATAATGGTGCTAATTGACATATGTTCAATAAAAATTGCATCCTATTTTTCATGTTGAGTAACCGCTTCTTAACAAGGACAATGTTTGAAATGAAATCACACTTTTATTGCAGGTGAGGGAATGTGGTTGGTATTATTTAAATTGAACATGTTCACTGTGTAAAATTATCAAATAGATCTCAATTTCAAGACAAAATTGGTAATGTTGTCATCTACCTTGAAATGTGGTGTCTTATTTTTTCAGCCACACTGGAGTTAGAACGAACCGTCTGTTAATGACATGCGTATAAAGACACTTGAAATCATTTTTCATGTATATGCTGCATGAATCTGCGGTTAATTATTCACAGTTTAGGTTGAGTTCCTACAGTTAACATGCTGACTTCTTCAGTTGCTCATAGTTCAATGTGATGCATCCAGTGTGTGCATGACGAGAGGCAGCTTGCTTCCCACATCTTGTGTTTATCTGTGTCTTATGTCCAACATTCATCAAAGGCGAGATCAAGGAGGAAGAGCGAAACCAACGTGTGAGTCTGTCCGTGCCCATGGACGGCACCCACATCGGCAATTCTCTACTGTGCATTTTCAGCCAGTTCTTGGAGCCCCTACATCAAACCCCTGCCCCTTTTGAAATATCTCCATTATTTTGTGCTGTCTCTCTGTGCTCTTCTCACCAACATGAATCACTTATACTCAACCTGCTCTAGGTTTCATCTGACAAAACAGTCATTAAGAATTGAAAGTTTGTGAGAAGATTTGTAGCTCGGATGCTCGTTGTAGAAAGAGGACGAAACGTTTGCAACCAAAACTCCCAGCTCGGCGAACAGAACTACAACAAATGACAAACAACACGAATTCGATTGGGACAACACCACTATTATAGAGTAGGCCAAACTGAGAACAGCCAGGGAATTCCGAGAGGCATGGCACTCATTCACAAATTCTATCAACAGACACATCGACATAGACCCTATTTCCCGGCCACTGCAGCGGACAGCAACTGACAACCGGAAGCGGAAGATTCAAAACGGTATAAATGCCGGAGGAATCAGCACAGAAACGCTTCACAGGAGGCACCCAAGCACTGAAGATGTCACCTAGAAAGGGGACGAAACGTTTGCAACAAAAACTCCCACTCGGCGAACAGAACCACAACAGTCATTAAGAATCCCATTGCATAAACGTGCACTTCGCATTTCTCGTTATTTGGTTTTCCTGGATCTCTTTCAAACGATAAAAGTTCACAGAAGCTTGAATTGGAAAAGAAAATCGCGTTCCTTTTCATTATCCCAATGCAATCTACATTTCAATGCAGTTTAGGCAACTGGCTCAAATTATTCTTTGAGACTTTGTATTTGTTAGATGCATATAAACTGACTAATGGAGTTCGAATTTCAATAAGCTGTGATCACCCAAAAATACCAACATCAAAAACTGCGAGGAGAGTGCGATTCGAACCCACACGTGTAGAATAAACTGGATTAGCAGTCCATTGCCTTAACCTCTTGGCCACCTCGCCATGCACACTTGAAGTACTATGACCTTATCAATATGTGAATTGCGTAAATTAGCAGAACAGCAGATATTTCTCCCTGGTGTTGGTGAAATGATAAATAGCACAGTACAGTTCCAAAAGTATGGCCTGACCTCTGGGTTGTGGGGCAAACGCATTCCCACTGTGTCACTCTGCTTACAGTGATCTGATCAAAAATGAAGAAATGACTATGTAACAAGGTCTGTTGAATTCCGTGAAGATTTGAAGTCAACGGAATGATGAACCCGAGACAGCAGGATGTGTGCTTTTAAGAAAGATAGAGTTGTTAAGGATAGTGGAATCAAGGTTTATGGGTATAAGGCAGGAACAAGATACTGTTTGAGGATAATCAGCCATGATCATAATGAATGGTAATGATGGCTCGAAGGGCCGACTCCTGCACCTATTGTCTATTAAATTGCCCGTGAGGAATTGTTTACCAGACTGGAGGAGAGTGCATAGTGCTCAATGTCATGATTCGGAACACCTTTTAGATTAGACTTACAGTGTGGAAACAGGCCCTTCGGCCCAACAAGTCCACACCGACCCGCCGAAGCGCAACCCACCCATACCCCTACATTTACCCCTTACCTAACACTACGGGCAGTTTAGCTTGGCCAATTCACCTGACCCGCACATCTTTGTGACTGTGGGAGGAAACCGGAGCACCCGGAGGAAACCCACGCAGACACGGGGAGAACGTGTCTGCTCAGATATTTTTGATACGCACTTGTGTACAGGACACACAATTTCAAAATCCTAAATAAGGCTAAACTGACAATTGAATTCAACAATGCAAAAACCTTGATCAGTATCATTTTCCTGGGCCATGCAACACCAAGTCACAAAATGATCATGGCAACAGAGTAAGCAAGTGTCAGAAGTAATTTGAGTGCAGTGCCAGAGAGAATGCTGAGGGTTGCATTTGACACACGGAGAAGTGCATTTCCCACAACAGGAACACTTACCAAATAGCGGACTGCGATGGAAGTATTCAGAGTGCATTTACACTTTTGAATTTGATGCCAGAGACACAATGTAGCTACGCAATGAGTAGCTCATCACTTTCCTCACTCAGGTTCGGAACCACTGGTGAAGATGATCGTACAGTCCCCGTTACTAGCCATGGAATCAGAGAAACTCGGTTTCCCAAACGTTAAGGTACAACGAGGAATGTGGAGGTAAGCATTAATGTGTTGCTCCTGTGCTGCAGGTTACCAGTGCACGGTATCGCTGTGCCAATATAGTGGGCTGTGCTGTGCCGAAGTTTTAAGTTTGAGCCTCACATGGAGCAGGTTCAATTTGTCGTTGTGTTGAGGCGTACGGATAGAAAGTGATATTGAGCAAAGCCAAGTTTACGGGAAAATAGCAGTTTGTTTTTGTGGATTGAGAAACGACCTTTTCTGGATAATGACTCATTGATCAACAAACATACTCCAAATATTTAAACATGAAGAGACATGTGTGGAGAGAGAGAGCCGAACATGATTTTTCAGCAGATGGATAACGTTTCCCATGTGCACTGCGTTAAATTCTGGAAAATAAATGTTGAACTGGTTTCATGTTACCTGGTTTGTTACAAACTGTCAAAGGTTATTGCAATAATAATTTTTTTAAAAATCACATAGGAGCGTTTGAATTTTGTATTGAATTGGCTTTTGGTTTGAGCATATTTTATCTTCAATGGCGTGCTGCAGAGAAGTACAGAGGGTTGACAACCCAAAAGGACAGAGTCTTCTTGGTGTATTTCTTAGGTGGAGTTAAGAATGTACGAAATATACATAACATCACGTGAATGTGTTCAAATTACTAAAGTAGGTGCTGCGTCTCTAAGTGACGATTCAATTCCGACTCATTAGGATATAACTTCTGTCTGCAGTTATTTAAGGACATCAGCTCCATTTACAGAGTACCATCTTGAATAATACGCCACACCTTATCAATCCATGAACTTTTTATACTCAGTTATATATAACTTTTTATTCAGGTGTACGTGGTCATGAAATGTCTTTGTATCAGAAGTCAACCAAATCAGAAATTGTTATGCAACCACACTGACTTTCTCTCAATGGCAAATTCCTTCCTTGTATGTATGTTTCTTAAAACACTGTGAAATAAGCTTCTACGCTTTATTTCTGGAAAGTCTTTCACGATTTAAATAACTTTATTGAGTGAAAGAAACTCTCATCCAAACTTTTCTTAATCATTCGTTCATGGTTTTGAAGCTCTAACTAATGTCATCGATTCACGTAAAAGAGGGAATTTCCCCGATTTAGTCATTCAAACCTCGCGTTATGTGAAATCTCATTTGTTTACTTCAAACTTGCGTGTTTCTGCTCCAGCATTTCCAAATCTCGTGAATAAACTCCTTCATTCTTTCTATCATCCCGATGAAACCGTTTGTATCTTTTCTGATATTTCTATGTCTCAGTCAACAATGTCACTTGGCTTTCTAATATCTTTCAATCCAGGAAACAGCGTCTCTGCCCTTTCTAAACACTTTGCATGTTTTTGGTGGAGAATGAGGTCAACGATTACACACAATGCTACCACTAAGGGGGACCTGAATATTTTGCAGTTACGCTATGAACTCTTTGCTTTTTAAATATATATAAACTCCAATAAGGTAAATTATTATCTATCCAGTTCATGAACATCGTCTCCATGGAGACGAAAAATATCTATCACTCCCTTTATTGTTCCATGGAATGTTCGAATGGTTTGTAAGGCCAACATCTCTAACTCCCCATGCCCTGAGTGAGCCTCAGCTATTTCTAAAGGCGACTGAAATTTAAATACTTCATAGTGAGTCTCCAGTCATTCCAGTGCAGACTGGTTCTGGGCAGTAAATGCCATCACCAAAGGCCACCGTGGATCTGAAATTAACAGTTTTCACATAGCAATTGTTGTGGCTATTGTGTATCGTATATCCGTATTCTTGTTCAATTTTTTTCATTATTTCTTGGGTCCATGTATTGAATTCTACTGAATGATTAATTTGTGAATGGAGACATTCCCTTCACCACTCATTCGAAACACCATGGAGCGTTGAATGATTTTACCAATAGGCTTCCAGAGGACAGCGCTGCCATTACTGGGATGAGTCAGTGAACATTCCTCACGTATCCTCGAAGGCAAGGATTTCCTTCTCCATTTTAGGGGATCATTACACCACTGCATCCCATGTATGCGTTCATTAAAACCAAAACAGCTGCAGCAAGAGTTTAAAACTAAGATTTTGCAATCTGCTTGCAATGGTTGTCCCAAAAATTACATTCCACATTGCGGTATGTTTGTGGATGAAAACACGTTCTGAATCTGGAGAATTACATTTCAGTTTTGTCAAAAAAATGTCATTCGCTGTTCTCTCTTTCCCTTTCAGTTTCCCGTTTAATATCCCGTATTCTCTCAGTTTATCTTACATTTTCAACAATTTCAAACAATCTCGCTCCTGATTACCAATCCGAGAGAATGCCATAATTTTGTCCATTTATGTGCAGTGCAGCTGTAGGGCGCGGTGACCAAGTGGAAAGGCATTGTTCACATGAACCAATTAAAAGTAACGGGCTGGTGGAATCTGGCCGTTCTATTGCAGTCATATTTAAAACATTTAACGTTATCTTTAGCCAAATCATATTGGCAGAACATAATAGTCCTAGAGAAGTAGAGGATAATATTGCGAGGATGATTCAGGAAAAGAGTGAAGGTAGCAGGGTGGTTGTTATGGGGGACTTTAACTTCCCAGATATTGACTGGGAGAGCTATAGCTCGAGTTCATTAGATGGGTCGGTGTTTGTCCAATGTGTGCAGGAGGGTTTCCTGACACAATATGTAGACAGGCCAACAAGAGGTGAGGCTATACTGGATTTGGTTCTAGGTAATGAACCAGGCCAGGTGTTAGACTTGGAGGTAGGTGAGCACTTCGGGGACAGTGACCACAACTCGGTGACTTTTACTTTAGTGATGGAGAGGGATAATCGTGCGCCGCAGGGCAAGAGTTATAGCTGGGGGCAGGGAAATTATGATGCAGTGAGGCATGACTTAGGATGTGTGGATTGGAAAAACAGGCTTCAAGAGAAGAACACTAATGAGATGTGGGGATTGTTCAAGGAGCAGCTACTACGTGTCCTCGATAGGTATGTACCAGTCAGGCATGGTGTAAAGGGCCTTGTGAGGCAGCCGTGGTTTAGTAAGGAATTGGAGTCCCTTGTGAAAGGGAAGAAGGCGGCATATGTAAAGATGAGGCGTGAAGGTTCAGTTGGGGCGATTGAGAGTTATAAGGTAGCCAGGAAGGAGCTAAAGAGGGAGCTAAGAGAAGCGACAAGGGGACATGAAAAGTCTTTAGCTGGTAGGATTAGGGAAAACCCAAAGGCTTTCTATAGGTATGTCAAGAATAAAAGGATGACTAGGGTAGGTATCGGTCCAGTCAAGGATAGTAGTGGGAAGTTGTGTGTGGAGGCGGAGGAGATTGGAGAGACATTAAATCAGTACTTTTCATCAGTATTCACTCAGGAACAGGACACTGTTGCTGATGTGAATATGGAATCACAAATAATTAGAATGGATGCCCTGGAAATATGCAGGGAAGAGGTTTTGGGAATATTGGAAAGGATGAATATAGATAAGTCTCCTGGGCCTGATGGCATTTACCCCAGGATCCTATGGGAAGCTAGGGAGGAGATAGCAGAGCCATTGGCCTGGATTTTTATGTCGTCATTGTCAACGGGAATAGTACCAGAGGACTGGAGGATAGCGAATGTGGTCCCATTGTTCAAGAAAGGGAGTAGGGATAGCAACTATAGGCCAGTGAGTCTGACTTCAGTGGTGGGCAAAGTCTTAGAGAGAATGGTAAGGGATAAGATTTATGAACATCTGGGTAGGAATAACGTGATCAGGGATAGCCAGCATGGTTTTGTGAAGGGCAGGTCGTGCCTCACAAACCTTATTGAGTTCTTTGAGAAGGTGACTAAGGAAGTGGGCGGCACGGTGGCACAGTGGTTAGCACTACTGCCTCACAGCGCCTGAAGACCCGGTTTCAATTCCCGACTCAGGCGACTGACTGTGTGGAGTTTGCACGTTCTCCCCGTGTCTGCGTGGGTTTCCTCCGGGTGCTCCGGTTTCCTCCCACAGTCCAAAGATGTGCGGGTCAGGTGAATTGGCCATGCTAAATTGCCCGTAGTGTTAGGTAAGGGGTAATGTAGGGGTATGGGTGGGTTTCGCTTCGGCGGGTCGGTGTGGACTTGTTGGGCCGAAGGGCCTGTTTCCCTCAACTCAGCACCGCCCTCCTAACCTGCAATCCTCTTCCTGACCTCTCCGCCCCCACCCCACTCCGGCCTATCACCCTCACCTTGACCTCCTTCCACCTATCCCACCTCCATCGCCCCTCCCCCTAGTCCCTCCTCCCTACCTTTTATCTCAGCCTGCTTGGCTCTCTCTCTCTTATTCCTGATGAAGGGCTTATGCTCGAAACGTCGAATTCTCTATTCCTGAGATGCTGCCTAACCTGCTGTGCTTTGACCAGCAACACATTTGCAGCTGTGATCTCCAGCATCTGCAGACCTCATTTTTTACTCGAAGAGTTCCTTTATAACCGTGCTCTGTTCTTCGCATTACTATTGATGACCCTTCTGCGACCTGTTACTCAATGGCATCTGAAATAAATATCTCGTATTAATACATCCGCCAAATTTACACATTTGAGGAAACACACTTATGAAGGTGTGGAAGAAAGTTTCCTGTTCTCTGTCGGTCTGCTATGATCTGATTCGCAAAGTCACTTGCCTGAGCTGAGAATATACTGGTGAAGGTGAGAGATATCAGTTGTGGTGTGTACTATGCACATGACGCATTTCAGTTAATTCCCACGCTGTGTCACACAGCAGAGTCCTCCAGTGAAATGAATAGGCGTGAATGACATGTGGATCAGCATATTGGAGACAACATTTCGACACAGAAACAGTTCCCCATTATTAGAACAAGCACCACTGACGATGAATAACCTCAGAGAGAAGCAAGCAATGGAGAGTTGCCGTGGACTCGATAGGCTGAACAACTTCTATCGGCACGTGACTGACATCCCACGTCGTTGCTCTTCATCTCAATGTCTCTGGGACAGAGCGGCTGAGGGAGAAACAATGGCTCGTTATTAACCCTCCCTTCCTCTTTGCACTGCATGCAGCCCCGCAGCCCCGCAGCTCAGGGCTGGGGGGATGGCTCTCACTGAATGAGGGTTTCACTCGGCGTCTCTTCATCTGTGACAGCTGGGGCTCAGATGTTAACTGCTGCCGGATTGCAGCAAAGAAACCGACGCCTCTGACACAAAAGCCTTTCTGCAGGATTGCTGTGTGAAGATGGATTCTGAACACAAAACAGGCTACATAAAATTGGACTTATTTGAGTTTTACTGAGGGAAGACAGTCGGCAGCTAATTTCTCCCTTTCCCAGCAGCTCAGCATCTTTCTCTCTGTCTCAAATAAATGATATTTGGAGGAAGTTCGCTGTCAGAGTTGGTAAGTTTCAGCGGATGATGCACTTGGCTGTGCTAGTGAGAGGAAGCTTCAGAGCGCATCCGTGCTTCCGTCCCCTGACACTGTCTGCAAGGGGAGGGATATGTCTGAATACTCTGCCAATGGAGACAGCTCAGTCCGCAGGGATGGGATAAACAGCACTGTTCCGCACGGGAAAATTCTGCAGTGTGTCCTGTGGATCAGGCACAGTGCACTTTATCATTTAGATCATACCAGAGTGAGAGCGCTTGAGAAGGCCAATCGGTCACTCGTACCTGTGTCAGCTCAGGAGTTACAAAAGATGGGTGAAAGTGGAAACGTTGTGAATTTGTTCAGGCTTCAAGTGTTTACATGAAGTGGGAAGCAGAAGAAGATGCACTGTGAAGCGATTTAGATCTGACTACAGAAGCAACACATAAGTTTACAGCGCAAAGGAGAACTTTGAAGTATTGAATTATGGCTGATGGGCCCATCATGCTTTCACCAGGTCACGTTGCCACAGAAAAAAAACTATTTCAGTCTCTCTCAGAATTGTGATGTCGCAGGCAAATATCACCGTTACGCTGCAGGAAATTGCTTTTTCCAATGTGACAACAGTCTGTGTGTAAAATAGCCTATATATTGAACCCTTTCTCATAAATAATTCCATTGTACCTCAGTGTGTTGTATTGTCTCCTTTCCACTTTACTTGTCATTGTGCCTGCACTGAAGGAGCTTTGTGCCTTCGGCATGTCTTTTACAATCTGGGTGATGTGATGCAGTTGTACTGACCCATCTTCTGACATAATTTTCAACTTCACTTCAGCCCACCCTAACTTCGTTTTTTGATACCATTCCCGTTGTTTAGGTGTTAAACGCTCGTCTCAGATCCAGCCTGTCCTCACCCAAAATAAATGGAAAAATCTGTCATACTGTGATCACTGCAATCGAGGGATATCTTAAATTCAAGCTCATTGATAATTTCAAGGATAAAGTTAGGACTGCAGATGCTGGAGATCAGAGTTGGTAGTGTGATGCTGGAAAAGTACAGCAGATCAGGTAGCATCCAAGGAGCAGGAGAATTCAGGTTTCAGGCTTAACTCCTTCATCAGGAATGAGACTTGTGAATCGGGGCTGAGAGATAAATGGAAGTGGTGTGGGGTTGAGGGGAAATAGCAGGAAAGCAATAGAGGAATAAATAGGAGGGAGAAGATAATAGGTCAGAAGTGGCAGTGATGGAATGGATCAAGAGGGCGGTGGCGAGTTGAAGGCTTGTACTTGGGGGAGAGGAAATGAGGAAACTGCTCGAATTCACATTTATCCCGTGTGCTGTTAGGGTCCCAAGCCGTAATGTATGGCGTTCCTACTCCAGGAGTTAGATGGTAACGGTTTGGCAGTGGAGGAGGTCCAGGACCTGCATGTCTTTGACCGGGTAGGAGGGGGTATTGAAGTGTTCAGCCACGGGACGATGACGTTGGTGGGTGCGGGTGTCCCAGAGATGTCCTCTGAAATGATATGCAGGAAAGTGTGCTGTCTCCCTGATGTAGAGGAAACCACACTGGGCACAACGGATGCAGTAGAAGACATTGCTATCGGATGTAGAATGATCCCTTCGGAATTGGATGGAGATGAGAGGAGTGGTGTGAATGCTGGTTTCACCCCTCCTTTGGTGGAAGTGAAAGGTGCCAGGAGAGGTTTGTGGGCTGGTGGGGGAAGTGTGGATATGAAAGCGGTTCGTGGAGGGAATGGTCTTTTCGGAATGCTGGCAGGGCTGGGTAGCGAAATATATTTCTGGTGGTGGTGGTGTCTGTTTGGAGCTGGCATCAGTGGCAGAATATGATGCGTTTCATGCAGAGGTTGGTGGGGTGCAAGGTGAGTACCAGGATGTTCTGTCCTTGTTGCGTTGAGAGATGTGGGGTTCAAGGGTGGTGCTGTGTGAAGTGGAGGAGATGCACTGGAGGGCGTTGTTAACCACGTGGGAAGGCAATTTATGATCGTGGAAGAAGGAGACCAACTGTGTCTTTCTGAGGTGTAATTGGCCATCCCTGGGATCAGACGTGGTAGAGGTGGAGGAATTGGGAATAAGGAATGGCGTTTTTACACGAGATAGGGTTGGAGGAAATGTATTCTAGATAGCTGAGGGAGTCGGTGGCCTTGTAGCATATGTCTGTATTTAGTCAGTCGCCAGAAACGGGGATGGAGAAGTCCAGGAAAATGAGGGAATTGCCAAGATGATCCGGGTAAATTTGAGGTCGGGGTGGAAGGTGTTGATAAAGTTGGTGAGCTATTCAACTTCCTCGTTTAAGCACCAAATAGCGCCAACACATTCAACAATGTAGCAAAGGAACAGGTGGAGGATGGTGCCTGTGTAACTGCGAAAGATGGACAGTTTCGCGTATCTGACAAACAGGCAGGCATCGCTAGGTACTATGCAGGTGTCTATGGCTACTGGTTTCGATGGAGGACGTGGGAAGATTGGAAAGTGCAGTTGTTGACTGTAAGGACTAGTTCAGCTAGGTGGATGAGGATGTCAGTGGAAAGGTACTGGTTGGGATGGTGTGAGATTAAGAAATGCCATGGCAGATAGATTTGCACAGGGACTGGATGTCCATTGTGAAGATGACGCGTTGGGGGCCAAGGAAATGAAATTCGTGGAGGAGGTGAAGTGCATAGCGGTGTCACGAATGTAAGTGGGCATTTCCTGGACTGGGGAGATAGGATTATGTCGAGGTAGGAAGAGATGATTCGGATGGGACAGGTGCAGGCTGAGACAATAGGTCTACTGGGGCAGTCAGGTTTGTGAATCTTAGGAAGGAGGTAGAATCGGGGCGTGCACGGTTCACGGAGAATGTGGTTGGAGGTTGTGGATGGGAGATCCCCAGAGGTGATGAGATTGTGGATGGTCTGGGCGATGATGGTTTGGTGATGTGTGGAGAGATTGTGATCGGGGTCTGTAGAAGGAGGTGCCTGCGAGTTGGCACCTGACTTCAGCTTTGTCCCACAGCCCGACTCACAAGCCTAATTCCTGGTGAATGGCTTATACCTAAATTGTAAATTGTCCTGCTCGTCGGATGTTGCCTGACCCACTGTGATTTTCCAGTACAACAATCTCGACTCATTCATTATTACTGTCTCATTTCACACTACCAGGTCCGTGCTGTCTGTTTGATTCTCGAGAGCACTGTTCTCATGAACTGCGACAAAATCCGCCAATCTGAAACAAAAACAGAAATTGCTGCAAAATCACAGGTATGCAGGCAGCATCTGTGCAGATAAATCACAGTTAGCGTTTCATATCCATTGGGTCCGCTCTCCACAGATGCTACTGCCAGACGTCCTGACATTTTCCAGCAAATTCTGGTTGTGTTTGATTTTCAACATCAGAAATTCTTTCGTTTTCGTTTTCTTATATAGAACATAGAACATAGAACATAGAAGGATACAGCGCAGTACAGGCCCTTCGGCCCTCGATGTTGCGCCGACCGGTGGAGGAGTCCAAGGACCTGCATGTCCTCGGTGGAGTCACCCCGTGGCTCAACACTTTAACTCCCCCTCCCACTCCACCGAGGACATGCAGGTCCTTGGACTCCTCCACCGGCAGAACACAACTACACGACGGCTGGAGGAGGAGCGCCTCATCTTCCGCCTGGGAACCCTCCAACCACAAGGTATGAATTCAGATTTCTCCAGCTTCCTCATTTCCCCTCCCCCCACCTTGTCTCAGTCGGTTCCCTCAACTCAGCACCGCCCTCCTAACCTGCAATCCTCTTCCTGACCTCTCCGCCCCCACCCCACTCCGGCCTATCACCCTCACCTTGACCTCCTTCCACCTATCCCACCTCCATCGCCCCTCCCCCTAGTCCCTCCTCCCTACCTTTTATCTCAGCCTGCTTGGCTCTCTCTCTCTTATTCCTGATGAAGGGCTTATGCTCGAAACGTCGAATTCTCTATTCCTGAGATGCTGCCTAACCTGCTGTGCTTTGACCAGCAACACATTTGCAGCTATAAAGGAACTCTGGCAGGGGCAATACACACACTGAAAGCTTGAATTGTCAATGAGCAGAGGTTGCGTTTTATTCATTAATGTCTGGTTTATGAGCCTACCAGGCTCCCGCTGGGCCGCTCTGTTCGCGCTCACCACAGCAGTTTCCCGCAGTCTTCAGCTTTTTGTAGCATGTACCTTCGAGGATGACGTCAAAAGGGCATCTCTGTTAATATGTGATACACTGTGGCACAGATGTGTTAAGGCTGTGTCAACATAACCTCTCTGTAACTTTCCAAATTCTGTTGATTTAACTGCGATTTCACTCAGAATGACAAAATATGCCAAACTGCAGATTCAGGCCATGCAGCCCACCTTCGCTGTGCTGGCTGCACACATTGACGAAATTACTGTGTTTTGATTGTTTGATTGGTAAAAGGCAGATTATAGTATTTAAGGACATGCAGATTACAGCGGGAGAAAATCAAAATTTGGAGAGACTCAGGAATGCAGGTTACTCGATACAGGACGTCCAATCAGCAAGATCTGCATTGGCAGGATCAGCATTATTTCCAGGTGGACAATCCATTTCTCAGAGTAGTAACGGACTAGAAGAAGCTGCTCATGAATTTGCTGGTGTGTGTTTTCAAGCTTTGGAATCTTGATCTGACAATGAGTTAATGAAAGTCACACCTTCTCGGTCAAAAATGAGGCAGTGTGCAAAATTCCAGGGCTCATCCGGGATGTGAACCCGAGACCTCTCGCACGGAACTCACCCGCCTGAGGCGATATCACACACGAAACAAATGAGCCAGAATGGCGCTAGGCGAGGAAACCAAAAATCCAGTGATTATTCTTGTAAGCTAAGGCTACTTCTGCTGTTTCGGAGTGAAAGCAGCACAAAGTTTTAATAGCAGCTCCTTTCCATTCTTAATAGCTTCTCCCAGGAGGCTGTGCGAGCTGCTTCCCCTGAACCGGCTGCTCTCCATTGATGACTGGACGAACTTAGCTTCCATTGGCAGGCAGTGCAGGTGGAGAGCGGCATGAACGGGCTCTTCAGCTTCCTATCAAACATGGGATTCTGGAGCAGGGGAGGGTGCTGGTGGGAGTGTGAGGTATGGAAATTCTGGAAATGATGTAGAAAAGGGAGATCGCGCATGCACAGCAACTCATATCCTTTTGAGAGCCTTGTCCAAGTAAAGCCATCTGAAGCAGATAGAAATGTGCAGAAAAGCTGGGAAAGAGAGAATCTCTCCTAGTTAACGGGAACTGTGCCTGTCTCCTTCTCGCTGTCACGGGAGGCTTCTGCTGTCTGAATCAGCATGGGATGTTACTGCAGTGAGGCCTCTCGCTCACACACATTCCACTTGATGTGTATATATTTTACCACGTTGCCCCCAGCTCAGAGAGCAGATTTCACAGTTCACATCATCCCAGAGTGACAGGGAACAGAAGGAAGCGATTCAGACCATCATTTTAAAATCTTCTGGAGAGAAAGTGGATATGGGAGGGCGAACTGTCTCGACTGATTCCAGCATTTACAATCTTGGCCTGTGTGACACCAAAAGCAGGAATCAGGAACTGTTTATCTTGCTTCGAAAAACATGTGAGCAAATTTTGAAGAGCATAGATATTTCTTCCTGGTGTTCAGGAAATGATCAAGATCAGAGTACGGTTCCCTGAGTTCTGGGTTATGGGCTCAGGGCATTCCCATTGTGATAGTATGCTCATATGGTCTGGACACACACATATAAATGACTCAGTGACAAGATTTGCTGAAATGGATTCAATGAAGAACAGAAACTGATGGAATGAGAGTGGGAATGTAACATTATCTTTGAGGAAATTGTTTTTGTGACTCGAGGAGAGTGCTCAGTGCTCTTTCCAGGGTTCAATATCTGCATAAGTCGACTGAATCAGCGTTGGGTGTTATTGTACTGCATCTATTGTACAATGGTGCAAAAGCACGGACCATTTGTATGGAGGGGACAACTTCAAAATCCTCAATGAGACAAAACGCACAAACGAGGTAAACAACAAAGCAACCCCACAAACCAGTGCAATGTCATGGGGTATATCCCCCCCCCCTCCATTCCCGCCCCCGCGCACAAATGTATCGCTCTGTATCAAATTCCTAAGCCTGAGATTCGAACAGTCAATGGTATATGTTAATAGAAAACTGTTCTGATATCACAACTTCAGCATGCATATATGGCAGAAAATAGTAATTGATTGCTCACTGTGTTACTTCAACACATGAAGAGAAGAAATAAATATAAGAACAACAGCCACTGAAGTGACTGGGATTTGACCCGAAGCTGCTGCAGCCAATCGATTCAGCTGTAATTGAAATTGCTTCCACCTTTCCCGCCGGTCAAAAGATTGCATAGCTTAGTGGCGAGTTTTCATGCGTTGAATTGGACCCAGTATCCTTTCTCAGGTTGAAACTTACTGGGATATAAAAACACGATGACAGCCACAGGCAGTATTTACAGGAATATAAAGATGTTAGGAATGAGACAGCCAGATTTCACTTGATACAAAATCGATAGAGGGGATGGAAATAAGTTTTACTGGGAGATAAAACTACTAGAATTTAAAGGAGGGGGATTAATGGGATGGTGGGATAGATAAAGAATCAAGCGGGAGAAATCAGGAAAGACTTAGTAGTGTCTTTCCACCTGATGTGAAGTTGGCAAGAGTAAATATGATGGAATTCCCTCGTTTAGGCGAATAAAAACTAGAGGTTAGACCTTCAAAGCCAGTGGAGAACGATAAAGAAGTTTTGATCAATGATTTTTTATTCTGAGAGTTATTGAAATCGGAGATGAATGTTCAAAAATAAAAGCATTTTAGGAGCTGATTCCAAAATATTTGAAAAGCGTGAGCAGACACACAGGAGGTGAATTTAAAAGCGATAGGGAGTCTGGGCTGCCTGGATGGAGGGTTAAAAAGGACATACTCTCGAATTGGTTAACATTAATCAGAAAGAAATTTCTTAACATATGCAATTGAAAAATCTTTAAGTATGAAAAGAGCTGCTGGCGTTGAAAGGTGCAGCAGCTCATTCTACCTGAAATATTATTGATTGTAAATGACTGAGTTGTTTGTTTGAGCGCTATATTGAATGGAAGTCGATTAGCTCAGTCCACTCCCTAACTGGTTTATGAGAAAAGTGAGACCAACAGCGTGGGACCAATTCTCTCACTGTCTCAGGTATCCATAAGGGGCTATATCTCCCCTCCTCACCTGCTCTGTAATACTATGGTGCCTCTGGTGAGTAAGATTTGGCTCGTCGATGTAAAACATCATTAGCATTGCCATCTGTTGCCTTGAATATTTGGTCACAATGGCCGAAAAGGGGAGTGAGTCCATTTCGTACTCATTGAATTCCGCATGAAAATATCCTGCGACAAAACTCGACCTCTTATTCCAATAAGAACCTTCTGTTCCTCCCAACAGCAAAACTACTTGTTATGCCTTTACCAGCTGTACTGACAACAATCAAGCTCCACAAAGAGATTGATCTAATATTTTCGCTTGGTTTAATTAGCTTGGAAATGAAATGATATGAATCGTAATAAAAAGACATTCCCAAAATGCAATTCAGTGCAGGGTTAGCGATTTGAGAAAGGTCATCAAGCTGAACTTTCACCTATGTTTCTCCATCCACGCATGGATATTCACCTGGCGAATATTTGTAGCTTTTCAGTTAATAATTGACACATTACCCAAAGACAGAACATTTTCCCAAACCAGAAACTGGAGTTTTCAAATAAATGATACTTTACTCAACATTGTTTTCAACTGCGTTTCAGTCTGATGCTCCGATATTTCCTGGTCAATGATGGTAGCAGTATCTGTAGATAAGCATTGAACTTACAACCTTGACATTTTACGCATCTTAAAGAACCAAGCACTGACAAATTACGCTTCTCGAGCCGCAGACAGCGAAGCTGTCACATGGTTTGCTCCTACTTTGCAACTTTAACTCAACTGCTTTACTTTTGATGATTAAAATCCCGAGCACATGGAAACAGGTCCTTCGGCCTAAAAAGTCCAGAGAATAACCCACTCAGAACCATTTCACCCTGACTAATTTGGACTGTGGGAGGAAACCCACACAGACAGGGGGAGAATGTACAAATTCCACACTGCTACCCAAGGTTAGAATCGAACGCGGACACAGCTGCTGTGAGGCAGCAATGCTAACTAATGAGCCACCATGATACCCCTAAAGCATGTGCTTCTGAAATTAAAGCTGACAAGCCGAGGTGAAACTGACATGGACCAGTAATTATTGACGCATCAGATTCAGGAAAGGAACACAAAAAAATGTGCAGAATGGAATTCATTGAAAAATGGGGTTCTGTTGGTTCTGATGTTTACAGTCAGTGTTACATTGCCGCTGTCGCAGGGTTTTTCTTTCGCTCGGCTTCTCATGGGCACAGAATTCAAATCAATGAAAGTTCACCAACCTCCTTCTGAAAGTTTATACAGGTAACACAAAACATATTGCATTCACCAATATTCTTCACCATTCCGTCATCCAAGAACATGTTGCATGGTTTCCATGAGTATTGAAGATGCAAGAATGTTATGCAAGAATAAACTCAATTATAGTTTGAATTGTTAAGTAGGTAGAATGCAAAGAAAGACTCAGCGTGTCAGAAATTCATGTGACCAGAATTGCAGCCAGCAGAGGGGAAATCGGTCCCTAAATCCCAATATCCACACGTTTGCTTACTCCATGTATTCAGTTGGAAACCTGTGTGAAGGAGCATGCAATCTGACAGAGCGCCTGAGAGAATCTAATCTAAAGCTGCAACAGGAGTTGTATATTCTGGCTGTGAGAGTGGTGGTGTAAAGAGGGGAATTTGTTATTTCGTGGTATAGATTCACATTGCCCTCATCATGTTATTGCTGAAAACACAGTAAGAAACAGCACAGAAAGAGAGGAACAGGAGGAAACTATTCTAAACACCTGTCCTCCCTGCCGTTTGATATCATCATGGCTGACCTAACAGGTTAACATCTTTCCCCAGCTCATCTTCAACAACCTGTCGCACAACGGGATAAAGACATTTAAGCAATCAAAAAATTCTGTGCAACTTTAGAAGGGAAATGTGTTTAGAGACAGTGGGTTTCTGCACGAACTTTGCAGATTTTGCGGGTGAGCGTCTGATTCTGGTCTGATCATGTTTCAAACGATATTATTCCGTCAAAACTTAGAACCAAGAAGGTAAGGAATTTTCTTTGGTCAGTAGCAGGAGCGAGAACCCCAGACTACAAGAATTGGCGATGAATCAGCAGAACATCAATGATTCAGCTTAAAACTGAAGTAAATTCCAATTCTGGTGCAGTTCAAACCCACAAGCATTTAATAGCAATGTTACCAAAGTCGTGGAAATCTAGCACGCTTTTCATTGCGCCACAGAGCGGCGGTCGCCACAATTTTACTGCACCCAAAGTTGTCCTGGATATGCGGAGAGTTTTTTAAGAAGTAGATCTTTTATGTGCAAACAAAAACCGTGACACTCAGAAAGCAAATTCTTGAATGTCTCCAAACCTCAGTGTGCGTGGCATTTTACACCTTTTCTTTAATCATGTTTAGTTACCTGATCAGAATCTCCAACTATGTTAATCAGAATGACCCTACTCCAGCTATACAATAAACCAATGGTGTTAGTTCCCATTATCGTTGTACTTCTGCCAATAAGGTGTTTCCTTATTCTACTTAATATTATTCTACTGCCACCTGTGCTACAGTAATCTTCTAACCCAGACTAACCTGTCATGATTAGATATTCAGATACCCAATCTATCACAATTTTTTCCTGTCCCAAGCTGAATCTACTAACTACTGATTTAGTATTTAATGTCATATCCTGCTACAAGCGTCTCAGGCAGGCTGACTCTACTATCAATTAATTATTGAAAGTCAAGTCCTAAGTATTTAATGCCTCGACTTGTCCCAACCTGCCATGATGCTATTTAGTTGGCGAGGCTGACTTTACTAATGGTTATTATCTCAGCGTGCCATAGTAACCTTTCAGCCCTAATGGATTCTGCTAATTGGTGTAGGAGAATTCTACAATTCTCATCTTCTCCTACGACACTGGCCACATCTTGCCCCAGTGACCTTTTGACCGAGTGTAGCATTCTGCACATCCCTTGGAACAGATCGCACGTAGTTTCCATGCCTTTACCCTTGCCATGCTTTCATGCTCTGTATTTTTATACAATGTTTGTATCTTTCATCAGACATCTATTTATCTTCGCCCCATTTTCTAGTAGCTGGCCCTTATTCATGTGTGCTCTAGCTTCTTCAGTATTCGGATAAATTCACCTGAAATATTTTGATGACTCATAACTTTACCACACGTTCAAACAGTGAATTCCAAATAAACAAACTCTCAGAGTGAGAACGTTCTTCCTATATCTCCTATGAACATCCTCTCACTTGCGTTTAACAGAGATCCCTGGTTTTTAACTCTTCCCATTAGAGGTTTATCCTGATCATACATATACATCCCCTTAATGTGCACCTTGAACACTTCCTCACTCAGCTTTCTCCGCTCTCAGATAAAGACCCTGAGCTGAGCTCTTCTCTCTTTGCCAAGGCAATAGTGTCGTGCTGGAAAACTATAGCAGGTCAGGCAGGATCCGAGGAGCAGGAGAATCGACATTTCTGACATAAGCCTTTCATCAGGAATGAGTGTTGTGGTTGGGGGCAAAGATAGAAATGGGACGGGGTTGGGGTTGGGTGCAAGGTAGCTGGGAAAGCCAATAGTGGATGGAAGGTGATAATTTCGAGGGGGAGAGATGAATGTATCCGGCGGGTGGTGCCGAGTTGGTTGCTTCAGACTGTGGTAATGTGAGGGGAGGGGAAATGAGGAAACCGTTGAAATCCACGTTTATCCAGTGTGGTTGCAGTTTCTAAGGCAGAATATGAGGCAGAATATGTTCATCTTCCAGGCGTCAGGTGGTAATGGTTTCGTGGAGGCTCATGCCCGAAACGTCGATTGTCCTGTTCTGCAATTCACATGACAGGAGAGATGTGAAGAACGAATGACTAAAAAAGGATAACATTAGATTCAGAGTTAATGGAATTAGAAACTGTGCAGACAGAAAAAATATTTAGTCAGATGAGCCTGCACTGTGCCCGTAGAAGAGATTCACACTCCACCACTCCATCTTTCTAAACCCGTGTTTATGGTCCACCTCCAGAAATAGAAATTACTCCGAAAGCTCAGCGAGTCAGGCAGCATCAGCGGAGAGAAATCGGAGTTAACATTGCGAATAAAAAAGTAGTTCTGAGGAAGGGTCTGTTGACCCGAAATGGTCATTCTGTTTTCATCGAGCTGCAATTCGGACTATTGTCTCTGATTTACAGCACTTACACTACATTCAGATTTTGTTAGCCATTTACCAGAATTGCACGCCTTTACACAGTTGGAAGGAATCAGAGCAGCCAGAGGAAACTCACACCGATAGAGAGAACAGGAGTGTGCAAATTCCACACAGTCAGTCACACAAGTCTGAAATTGAAGGCGGGTTTCTGGCGCTGATACGCGCAGTTTTACCCAGTGAACCCTCCCAATATGCAAGCGCCCATCCTGGAAACGAATTGAACCCGATCTCATGCTGTGACAGGCGGTGGTACAACCCAGGAATTGTATGCAAAAAGAAGCGAATTTGTAAATACTGGAAATTAACATTCGCTTAACTATCAGAACTCTTTTTAAAATTACTTGGCCTATTGCCTTGTCTGTCTTGGCATCACAAATTCACATCTGAATGCTTCTGAAAGTTATGAGGATTTCTGCCTCTTCAAACTTTACATGCACTGAGCTCCAGATTACAACCAACCGCTGTTTCAAAACATTTGTCCGCACACACACTCAAATCTTTCCTCTTCTATCCTTTAATCTATGCCACCCTACCCCTTCCCCCGTGATCGATCTCACCATCAAAAAGAAATGTTTATTTCAGACCATGCCATCCATATTCCTTATTATTTTGTAAATCTCAATCATGTTTCCTCTTAATTTCTTCTGCCCTAAGAAAAACGCTTCCAGTTTATCCAATTTCTCTTCAGTACTGAAACACTTCTACCAGACGATATCCTGGTAAATCTCTCCTGCATCGTTTCCAGTGCTATCATATCCGTGCTATCATGCAAATTGCAGAACTACATACAATGGACAAGACAGACCTAAATGAGCAAGTGAAATAAATTATGCAGAAGTCCACAGAATGATGTATTTTCGAATACATTTTCTTTTTATTCGTGCTACCCTGTGTCCTTTTCCAGAGCCTGATATCTCAATAACCTCTGGTCCATGTTGTAAAAGCTGCTACACAAGAATTCATCTCACAGCCACTGTATCGAAATGGATTGACTGGTTTGAAGGTGAGCACGTGGTTCTTCTATAAGGGCACAGAGGCGTGTGAAATGTCAAAGCTGGGAGTGTTCCTGGTCAAAGGCAAGGAGAAATATCATATTTGTCTCCGTTCATGAGATTATTAAGATACAACAGCAGCATTAACCCTCACTGCAGATTGACTCAGCTGAAGCGTGCTGGAGCCATAAGTGGGAGATCAATTAATTGAAAGCATTCTCTGAAATTTTCCTTAACAATGTGCTGTTTTGTTACTTTGGCAGTAAGACCTGTTATTGATCACATCGTCTCCACATCAGCCTCTTGCTCCCAGTAAACACTCCAATCCAGCGTACATCACTTTCATTCCGACACAGCCACACCTCATATTCTCATTACCTCTGTGATAACTGGAATTGATAATGTCATTCTCTGAGATGCAGCAATGTAGCATGAAGTTGGTAATGTAGTGAATAAAGAAGAACAAAGAAGTCAGAAACCTTACAGCCCAGGATCAGGCCCTTTGGACGTGGAAGCCTGAGCTGATCCAAATCCACTGTCGAAACCGATCACACAATTCCTAAGCATCTGTATCCCTCTGCACCCGACCTACTCATGCATCTGTCCAGACGCACCTGAAATGAATCTATCGTGCTTGTCTCTACTACCTCTGCTGTTAACACGTCCCAGGCACCTCTCTGTGAAAAATCCTTCTAATGTGTAGCTCTCTTCAACTTTTCTTCTCGCACCTTGAGCGTGTGACCTCATTATTTATTCCATCACCTTGGGAAAAAGCTTATTTCTATCCACCCTGGCTATACCCTTCATGATCTTGTAGACGTTAATCAGGTAACCCCCAATCTCTTCTCAGAACAAGCATCATCCATGCCAGGCAACATCCTCATAAATCTTCTCTGCACACTCTCCTAAACTTCCACATCGTATTGGTAATTTAGCAACCAGAACTGTACACAGCATTCTAAATGCATCTTAACTAAAATCATGTACAATTTTAGCATGACCTGCCAGCTCTTATCCTCAATGCCCCGTCCGGTGAAAACAAGCTTGCCAAATGCCTTCTTGTCCACTCGATCCACCTGTGCAGAAAGTTCAGTGTACAAAGGACCTGAATTCCCAGATCTCTCTGCTCACCAACTTTACCCAAGGAACTTCGGTTTACTTGGCTCTAGAATTAGATTTCCAAGAAATGCATCACCTCACATTTGCGTGGATCCAACTCCATCTACCACGTTTCCGCTCAACACTCGTATCTATCAGTATTTCCTTCATTCTTTGACAGTCCCCTATGTTTCTGCTACTCCACCAATCTTAGTGTCATCTGCAAAAATAATGGCGATATTTGGGCCAGCAACCCCTGGAGACTGAAGCGTGGCAGCTGCTGGTAATTAGTTTAGGTGAATAAAATCTGGAATATAAACCAGCTCAGAGGAACAGTGACAAAAAGTTTTAATTTGCTAGAATCCCATTCATTCATGTCCCTTCAAAAGGGAAATCTGCCGTCCTTAACGAGTCCTGCCAACATATAACTCCAGACCCATAATAGTACTGTTCACCCACAAATTCCCTCTGGCTAAGCTCAAGGAGAGTTAAGGATAAACAAGAAATGCTGTTCAGACTATGATAACCACACTCTGTGTGAGAATAAGGAAGGATACAAAAGAATCATGGATGATGGGGAAAATCGGAATTCATCTCAGTGTGGACTCAAATTCAATTGATTATCCAAACTAAATAGACAAGAGGATACCCACGCCAACATGAAGTCAGGTCCATGGGGGCAGGGTGTCTCAGAACGTATTCAATTACCCGCTGAATGTAAACTCACTTGCTCAGTCACTATGCGGACCACTCCCATATGTGAGAAGGAATCAGTCAGGAGACTAACCTGCAGAGCTGTCATCAAGTTTACAAATGACAGCAAGGGTCCGATTCTGCTGTTGTTGCAGGTATTCATCCCATCCAGCAATGAACCATGCTTGGATGCCTGATTCTAGTGGAGTACTACTGTTGCCTGATGCAGATCAATAATTCAAACTTAGTTGTAGGATTCATGTTTAGAAGTTTACAGACGATGCAACAATTGGTCATGTAGCTTACTGTGATGAATAATATCAGGGACTGAAGGGATGTATCAATTAACTGGAAGGGAAAAACGGCGAATGGAATTGGATCCAGACCAATAAGTGGTATTGAATGTGGGGAGTTGAAACAATATCAGTGAGGATTCTGCGTGATGTACAGGAACAAAGAGATCTTGGAGTGGACATTCACAGATCTCTGAAGATTTTTGGACCGGGAGATCAGTTGTTTGAGAGATTTTGTGGATATTTTCGATTGTTGCCCACTGGCTGAGGATTATACTCAATCTTTAGTAACCGCCAGTTTTGGAATCAACTGATGGAATAAGTGCAAGTCTGGTCAATTCAATAATCAACATTTCTAAAAACTGTAAACTAAAAGGTGGAGGGATGAAGTTTAAATCTTTGCCCATCAAGACCGCTTCACCACTCAATTAATTTACCACTGCTTCCTTTCCAAGTCATGCTGGTATGAACTTGGAGGGTAATTTGTAAATGGTGACGTTTCAGTGCATCTTCAACCTTGTGGTTATAGTCGGTACAGTTTTTGAACTTTGAAGGTTCTGACAACAAAGCCTGGATGACTTACTCCAATGAATCTTCTAGGTGGTGCACTCTGCTGCAATTGTGCCTGGGCAGTTGAGGTAATAAATATTTAGACATTGAACAAAGTACAGTTAAGTGACTGTATTGTCGTGGAGGGTGCCCAGTTCCTTCAGTGGAATTGAAGTTGCACCCACCTAGGCAAATGGAGAGTTCTGTTAACCATCTAATTTGTGCGTTGCGGATGATGTAGGCTTCACGGAGACAAGAGTTGTGTTAATAATCAAACAAAATCGACAGACGGACATGAATTTTGTAGTCAACTTCTTTATATGGGCGTTCAGGTTCCAATTCTCCTAAATACTAGCTCCCAGGACGATTCCCTGGAGGAATTCAATTACTACGAAGCCATTGAATTTTAACCGAATATGTTCAGATTCTCATTTGTCAGAGTAATCATTGCTGTATTTGATCCTTCTGTGGATCAATCCGATTCCAATCGCTTTCTGATTTCAAGTTCCAATTCCCGTCTGCACCTGAAATTTCAACCCGTTTCCTAACATAAGTTTCTCCACCTGCCTTCATTATCTGTAAGGCCGCTGCAGGGCACAACAGAGACTTACGAGGGTGTTTCCAACTCTGTATAAAATGGAACTTCGTGGAATGATTGGTTAGGCTAGGATTATTCTCATCGAAACAAAGGAGGTGGAGGGGAGCTCTATAATAACATAACAACAATTATAAACTTTCAATATTCGTGGAATCTTGACAGGGTAGATACGGGCCGGTGGTTTGCCCTATGCTCTGAGTAGAACACCAGAGGACATAATCTCAGAATTAGATATTGCCCATTTAATGCAGATCTAAGGAGTACTTCCTTTGCTCAGGGGCCAAAAAATCTGTGGCACTTTTCAGCAACTGCTGTTGAGACTGTGTGGTTGGGTATTTTCAAACTGTGCCAAATAGTGAATCAGAAAGATGATGAAACATTGTCGAGGTAACTGAGCAGAATGTAGTTACGGATTATCAGATTAACCATGAGTTCGTTGAATGGTGGAGCAGACTCCATGGGCTGAATGACAAACTACCACTTGTTTAACATTTGGTCTAACGCCTTATTTTATTCATAAGTTCAGAATTGTGTGGGGATTGGATGAGCTGATAGTAAAGGTTTATTAAACTGATCGGAACGATCAGGAACAAGGCTCATAAGCTTAGGAAGAAGAAACGTGCTGTGACCTGGGGGCAACAAATGACTGGTCAAAGCATAGGTGGCTGTGTACAGAAGCTGTGATTGCAGGAGAAAGTTGGTGGACCTTATAATGTTGGCAAGTCAGTGATCACATTGGATGATGGATTGTTGTATGATTCACTCACAGCAGAAATTTGTGAAGGCATGACAGGTTCTTTCATTGGAGATGTTTCCTGTGTTTCCAATTCCGAGTGACTGGTTGAAATACAGAACAGGTCATTGCGTGAAGTATTAAGTTAACATAGTCATGTACAACGCCACTGGATAAACTTGTGCTCCCAATCTCTTGTTATTTGTTTCTCTTTCTGTCGATGTAAATTCATGGAAAGACAAGATGGAATGTGGGGTGGAAAGAAAAATATATTCCATCTCATGACACCAATTTAATGTACAACTGAATAGAATGACTGCTCTCACTCTTCATTTCGACTTGAATGTGGTGTCGATTATTCGTGAATCTGCCGTGCAGTGAAGGGCAAGAACAAGATTCTCGATCCATTGTGTACCAGAGGTGTGACGTGCAAATAAAAACTGCTGGAGTGGTTTATGAACCTAGCAACCAGAGTATGACGTGAACCCGTGAATGTGGAGCACAGCGGTATAATAATCCACTACCATAATTGCTCAGTCTCCTATGCACATTTTGCAGAGAGGTGACATTTGAACTCATCACGGTTACATGTGGTGAAAGTCATGGATGAGAAATAGGCGTGGACACGAACTATTATACTACTGAGGACAGGGGTGTCAAAGGAGGCCCTTCAACCAAAAGTGGCCACACTGTCAAAGACAACTGCCGAATGAACTGAATCCCATTTCAGAATGCTTATCCCACAGCCTTATATGTCTTGGCATCACAAGTTCACATCTGAATGTTGATTCAGGTTATAAGGGTTTCTGCCACCTTGAGCAATTCAGACAGTGTATTCCAAATTCCAACCACCCACTGGCTGAATAAAGCATTTTCGCATATCTTCTCAAATGTTTCTGTCTTTCTCCTTAAGTCTCTGGCCACTGCTGATCGACCCCTCCATCAATGGGAACCTCATTCAGTCAACCCTGTCCATACCATAACTCAATCATGTCTTGTCTACATCTCCTTTGCACTGTGACAGACACTCCACTCTGTCGTGTCTTTCTTCCTAACTGAAACTCTTCAGCCCAAACAGTATCTCGGAAAATATCTCCTGCAACATTCTCAGGGTGATGACATCCCTGCGATAATGTGACATGCAAAACTGCACACAAAACTCTTGCTTGAGCCTAATGAGCATTTGTTTTAAAATTTCTGGATTAGTATGAGGGCGATTCTGTCTGGGCAGAATTTATTACCCATTCCTAATTGCCCAGAAGGCAGTTGCAACTTAACCGTATTGCTATGGGTCTGAAGTGACATGCAGCCCAGACCAAGTAAGGAAAACAAATTCCATCCCGAAATGACATGAGTGAAACAGATTGTTTTTTCAACAATTGTCAATGGATATATAGTAGTCATTAGATTCTTCCTTGCAGATATTTTTTGAAATCCAAATTTTAAATGATGGCATGGTGGGATTCAAGCCCGAGTACCCAGACTATTACCTCCGTCTCTGGATTATCAGTCCTATGAAATTTTCACAAGAGCAGACTCAAAAGCTGATTTTTTCCAATACAATCTCTTTTCCCCAGTGATGCAATAGGTGAGCGTGCGGTCCTTCTACGATGGTATAGAGGCGCAAGAAATTCCTCGGTTGAGTGTGCTCCTGCTCAAGGAATGGTTGTCCCCCTTTAGACCATCATAGCGATTTCTGGTGCATCTTTCTACGACAGCTGAGTGGCACAAGTAGAGCTGTTGAGCCCTTAGCTTTGCAACGGTGGGTTTAAAAGATGATTTTGCTATTTGGATCTGTGTTTCCGACACTGGACGTGGCAGCTACATTTGCTTGCATCAGCTCAGTATCAGTTTCCACACAGTCAAGACTTCATTCTGGAGAAGGTGGTGTTGGGGTGATATTTTAAATTAGTCATTCTTGGCGACTGGAACACGGAAAGGATGATGTTTAAGTTCGATGAATAAAACCTAAAATGCAAGCCTGACCTCAGCAACAGAGATCATGACTTTAATTTCCTTCAATCCCATTCATTCATGTCCCTTATGCAGGGGATTCTACCATCTTCCCCCAGTCCGGCCTACGAGAGACTCCATGACCAGACAAACCATGAGCTGACCCACAATTCAAGAATCCCTCCCGTGTGTGGAAGCAGGCTAGTCGGCCCTTCCAGTCCACACATCCATCCGAAGCGCATCCCACCAGACCCCACGGTATTCCCTATCCCAAAAGCCTGCATTTCCCCCTGTTGATCCCTTTAACTGGCACATCTTTGGTCAGAGGGAGAAATAAAAATACAAACACGCAGAGAACGTGCAGACTGCCCACAGACAGACACCCGAGACTGGGATCGCACCCGGGTATGTGGTGTAGCCAGGCAGCAATGAACGAGGGGCGAAGAATAAATGTTGTCCTGACCCGTGATACTCACACCCTGTGGGTGAATGAGAAAGAATGAAAACACATTAACAACATGGAAAACTGGATTTGTATCTGTGTGGACACAATTTGAAAGGATCGTTCACCCTCGATAGAAAAGGACGCTGATACCACAGAGAAAACAGGACAATATGGGAACTGCTGGAAAGGATGTAATTACCTACAGGAATGGAAACGCATTTAATCAGTAACACTGGGGAGAGACCGTTCACGTGTCCCGTGTGTGGGAAGGGATCACTGAGCAAAACCACCTCAGGAGACTCCAGCAGGATTACATATCCCATCAGGTATTCGATTATGCTGTCAATGCTGCTGTTAATCCCAACCAGCTGCCTGCTCCATAGCGTCAGTCAGAGACCCGTACAGCATGAAGGCATATAGGCACGTCAGTCCAACCAATCTATGCTGAACATACTGCCAAACTAATCTAGACCCATCTGCCTCCCCCTGTACCTGTTGAGTGGTTATAATGCCCTTATAGTTTTATTACTGTGTTGTTAATCCAAAATTCCAGGTAATATTTTGGTGACAAAGGGTTCAGGTCCTGGCATGACAGATAATGGAGTTTGAATTCAGCAAGCACCTGGAATTGAAGAGTCTTATAATGACCAGAATCAGTTGTGTGGAAAATCCCATCTGATTCACTCATGCCAGTTCGGGAAGCAAACTGTCATATTCATCAGCTCTGTCACACAGGAGACTCCAGATGGATAATACCGTGGTTGACTCTTAAATGTCCTCTGGGAAATAACTGATTTACTTTCAAAATCCCACTTTCCCAATCATGTTTGGAATCAATTGTCCATTAAATGTTGCAAACGTACCCTCATCCATCACTTCCTCAGCAAGTTAATTGCACACGTAAAACACCTTCCCTAAAAAAGCCTCACATGACTTACGTTTTTCAAAAAATCTCTCTCTTTTCATCGTAAACATATGCCTCTCGCCTTGAAATTCCCATCCTGGGAAAAGGCAGCCATCGTTAACTCCAAACTTCCTCTCAATACTTCATAAACTTCTGTCAGGTCGCTGTTCAAACCCCAAACCGAGAGGGAAAACAGTCTCAACTCGGAGAAAGCGAGAAGTGCAGATGAGAGATCAGAGTCGTGAGTGTTGTGCTGGGAAAGGACAGAGATCAGGCAGCATCTGAGGAGCTGGAGAATCGATATTTCGGGGAAGAGCCTGATGAACGACACTTGTGCAAAAAAATACTCTCCAGCTCCTCGGATGCTGCCTTACCTGTTGTGGTTTTCCAGCACCCCGATCTCGAAACTGAAAATATACTCAGCCTATCCAGCCTTTCATTATAACTCAAACCTTCCACACATGGTAACATTCGTGTATACCTTTTCTGAACCTACTCCAGCTGAGTAATATCATTTCTACAACTGGGCGACCAGATCTCGACATAATATTCCAGAAGAGGCCTCATCAATGTCCTACAAAGCTTCAACATAACGCCCCAACGACGATACACAAAGGACTGAGCAATGCCTTTGTACATCTTGTCTGTAGGTGATGCAAACTACAAAAAATTATGCACCTGCACCCCGAGCTTCCGTGTTCTCCAACACTGCGCAAAGCCCTACTCTTGATGTTGTACCAAAATGCAATAACTTCCATTTATCCAGATTGCACTCCATGTTACATTTTTCAGTCCAACGACTCATTGGATTAAGATCCTTTTGACAGTTAGATAATCTTCCTCACTATCTACAATTCTGGCTTCGCTTGCAAACCTCCAAAGCATGCCTGCAGGGAGTTCCACTGTTTTCTCATATAGATCAATGATTCATATTTACTTTCACATATTTATTGATTTCGCAATGTGCAGATCATACAACAATTAGTCATGCAATTAACCATGAGGAAGAAAGCCGCAGACTGCAGGAAGATATTAAACAAATGGAAATGAAAATGGTGAAAGCAATTCATTCCAGGCAAGTTGGTGATTGTGAAGCAAGTTCAAACTTCAAACCAGCCGCTCACGCTCCAGTTGTGGCACTCAGCCTTCTCAGCAAGATGCACTGTAGATTGCTATAAACAGGAAAAAAAATTCCCTTTGACCAGGAACGCTCCCAACTGCGGAATTGCTTTCACCTCTAAACCGTCATAGAAATGCCGTGCATTCACCAGTTGCATCACTGGAGCCCTGGAGTATCTGTGACTTCGTTCCCATCGCGACTTCCAGTTGGATCTTCGCCACTGCGCCACTCAATTCCTCTGATTCTGCGGCTGGGAATTGCGACTATGTGGCAGCAGTGGTTACTGCCTTGTGGGGGGGGGAAACTGGTGAAGTAGCCGATGTTAAACTGCATTACTCTTGATGCATACATTTCAATAACACCTGCACTGTCCCCGGAGTCTTTGATATTTTGAAGAAATCTATTTATCTCAGCCTTCGGCGTATTAATGATGGAATCACCATAGCCACAGGGGAACTGATATTAAACGGTCAGCCCATTCTGAGTTCCCACATATCTGCTACTGTTGGCTTAGCACTGAAATTGTGCATTTCGTGCGCTGCCTAACATTTCCTATGATACTGTACTTATTGCACAAAGTCTCTGTGTCCGCCTGTGGAATGACGTGATCGTATAGTGGTTCGTACTCTGCGTTGTGGCCGTAGCAACCTCGGTTTGAATCCAAGTCACTGCAGTAATTCTTCTATCTGCCCCAGTCTTTATGAAGCACAAAGGAATCTGTTGTTCTAAGATGGTAATTTTCTCCAAGTTGATGATCTCATGGATAGATGTGCGGGACATGGATGAGATGCGTTAGAGGGCATCTTCAACCACTGGGAAGGGAAGTTCCGGTCTAAAACAAAGAGGCCATCTGGTGTGTTCTATGGTGGAATTGGTCCTCGGGGAGCAGATGTGGCACAGGCAGAGGAGTTGGGAACACAGGATAACATTTGTGCAGGAGGTGGGGTGGGAGGAGGTGTAATCCAGATAGTCAGTGCGTTTGTAAAAAGTATCAGTAGCACTGACCTCTAGGGATATTTTTCCCTCCCCACCTTTATCCACTTTCCGCAAAACTGTTCCCTCCACGACTACCTAGTCGATCATGCCCTCCAATGACCAACCCTGCCCTCCCAGCACCTTCCTCTGCCAATGCAAGAATTGCAAAACCTGCGCCCACATCCCCCCCCCCAACTCCTCTCAATGCCCCAAAGAAACCTTACACATTCATCAAAGTTTCACCAGCGCTTCCACACATGTCATTTATTGCATCCGTTGCTCCCGATGGGGTCTCTGGACACTTTCTGGTAGAGCGCTTCAGAAAACATCTTCATGACATCGTCAACAATCATCCCCAACGCCCCGTGACTGAACACTTCAACTCCCCCGCCACTCTCCAGAGGACATGCAGGTCCTGGGCCTCCTCTACCGCCACTCTATCACCACCCAATGCCTGGAGGAAAAACCTCTCATCTTCTACCTCATGACGCTTCATCCCCATGGCATCAATGTGGATTTCACCAGTTTCCCCATTTCCCCTGCCCTCCCCAACCTTGCCCTAGTTCCAAACTTCCAGCTTGGCACCATCCTACTGACCTGACCCACCTGTCTATCTTCCTTCCCCCTTATCTACTCCACCATCTTTTCCGACCTAACATTCTTATTCCCACCTCCATCCACCTATTGCACTCTCAGCTGAATTCTTCCAAGCCCCACCCCTTCCATTTATCTCTCCAACCTCGAGGCTCCGAGCCTTAATCCTGATGAAGGCCTTTTTCCCAAAACGTCATTTTTTTCCTGCAACTCGAATGCTACCTGACTTGCTGTGGTTCTTCAGCACCGCTCTAATATTGACTGATCGCCAGCAACAACAGTACGCACTTCTGTCCAATTGATTCCCCTGTCTATTGATCTTCTGTGATCAGGAATGTCCACTCCCAGATCTCTTTGTCTGTCTACGTCACACAGAATACTCACTGTTATTGTTTCTTCTCCCCAATTTCGTTAACACTCATTGATCTGGATTCAATTCCATTCAACATTTTATCTTTTCGCCTGATTGATACATCACTGTAGTCTCTGGTATTCTTCATCATAGTCAACTTCACGACCATTTGTGATATCATCAGCAAACCTCTGAATCATGGCAATTACAACTAAGTCTAAATCATTGGTCTACATCAGAAAACAGCGGAACTCCACTGGAAACACGCATCCAGACATGGTTCATTGCTGGTTTGGATTAACAGCTTCAATAACAGCAGAATCGAACTCCTGCTGTCATTTGTAAACTTGCTGCTGACTCTCTCCGTTGGTCTTCTGAGTGATCACTTCTCACATATGGGAGTGGCGAATGACCGGTCCGCATTGTGACTGAGTAAGTTAGTTTACACCTCAGTGGGTAATTGAATCCCTTCTTGTACTCACCCCATGGCCCTGACTTCTTGGCGCTGTGGGTATCCTTGTGTCTATTAAGTTTGACAATCAGTTGAATTCGAGTCCACACAGGCACGATTCCCATTTTCCCCGTTGTTCACCTATTATTCTCCCACAGAATGTTGTTATCATTGGTCTGAAGAGCATTTGTTGTTCATTCTTAATTCACCTTGAACTGAGTCAGAGGGCATTCATGGTTGAATAACGTTGTTGTGGGTCTCGATCACATATTGACAGGACTCGTTATGTTTGGCAGATTTCCCTTTCGAAGGGACATGAATGAATGAGTGTTCAGTAAACTAAATTTACTGTCTCTGTTCCTGCAACTGGGTTTATTTTTCAGATTTTATTCATCGAATTTAAATAACAGCACCTGACACGTTCCAGTCACCAAAGCATGACATTGTCAATTCAGATTATCCCAGAGAGAATACGAGGCATTTCTGTGTTGGAATGGAAGCAATGTACGCTGTCATAGAGTGTTTACAGAAGCAAGAGTCTGATGTGGAGACGATGTGAGCAAAAACAGTTTTTATAGTCAAAGTGATAAAATATCGCTGTTTTAAGGAAAATATCTGAGAATGCTTTCGATTCACCAGCCTCTCACTGAAAGCTCCAGCACGCTCCCTCAGAGCCAGTCCTCAGTGGAGGATAATGGAGAATCTGGGAAAATGTCGCTAGTATTAAGGTGCGTCCCGAGTTCTAAGCCGTGATGGAATTGAAACGGAAGAATCGACAGAGAGGCTACAGAATGACATCGCATCCTTTTGGTTTTCTTTAAATCACTGTTGAGCAGGAAAATGTAAACGGGAGGGCGAGTGGGAAAGTGAGGCAGTTGCAGCTCTGGTGATACTCCTTCTTTGTGAGTCACTCAGCAACGAGAGACGTGAAGGTGACTCATGCGTGAGAGCTCTTCACATCGAGAACAAAAAGCACTCAAGGGCAGTTAGCACCTCTCCCGGAGTGGGGGTGGGGTGAGTAGTAACTTCTGTTACTATGTTCAGAAACTGCCTTTTAGATTGACGTGAACAGAAACTGCATTTCTAATAAGCAGCATGGAGTTTAGCAAAATTTATCTCGTCGATTCCCACACAGGTTTCCAACTCAGTTGGTATCCATGTGGGTCTTGTCCAGGTGTGAACATCTCTGCAGCAAATTGCACGGTTCAGGTAAAAGGCAAGGAAAGTGGCATTTCGAACTGGCCCCGAGGTCAGAGCATCCTCACAATGTGATCTGTCGTTTTCGGATTGTAATGCTACCTCTGGTTTTAGGGTGGAGAACATTCTTTGGGACCCTTATGCTGCAAAACAGACACAGTGACTGAAACTATGCTGCACGGTATGATGGGGAACACGGCCTGCTCAGCTTTGTGCATTTTCACTGAAGTATGGTGTGTTTCGTGTTCCGTGTAAACCTGAAAGTTGTCCTGTTTCGAGCAATGGGTGAAATCATTTAGCAAAGCAAGAATCGAAATTGTAGTAATGTCAAGCAGCTCATGGTGATTTGACCAAATCATAACCGAACATATATTCTCACGCAGTCACAGATACATTTGTAGCTGAAAAGAGTCCGAGAAGATACACTCAGCTTACTATTGATTTTTGTCCGGATTGATGGGCTTTCATTATCTGCTGCGAAATTGACATTGTAGCCGTGCACATCGCAGCAGCTGTGCGAGTCGGAGAGGGACCATGGAACACTTTGCATGTGACTTTCCATCTGTAGTTATGCAGGAGGACAATTGGGAATGCAAGAAGATGGAGTATGTTGCTGCTTGGTAGGTAGTGTGGCCGAGCGGTCTAAGGCGCTGAATCCAGGTTCCAAACTCGAGGAAGAGCTTGGGTTCAAATCCCACCACTGCCATTTCTGCTGATCAACTCCACCGCTGCAGCTTTATAAGAAATGATGTTCAAAACAAAAGTAAGATTGGCCCGCTTCCAGGGGAATTGCGAACGTGCTGGATGTTGCAAAGTTGATCTGCTGTCATGATGGCGTTGGCCTCCCGTGGAGAAAATCGCAAACAGCACGACAGTTGCTTAACGTTCCAAGCAAGTTGAGTTTTTACTGGAACCGAATGGAGACTGTTATTTTATCGCTGCTGTGAAACAAAGTCCTGCAGTGAATCGATTCATCGTTATTTGGCTTTCTGGCGAATTTAAAAATCGTTACAATGCATATGTTATTGAATTTCTCCCATTTCCTTCATTTCCATCCTGGAGACATCAAAAGGGAAAGGTAATCTAATCGAGACTGTGATTGGTGAAATTCCCTTTTTTTATGGCCCCTGCTTATTATATTCTTTCTTTCTCTCTTTTCAGCATTGTCTGGGAAGTGGTGGTGCACTAAGGCTGCAGTATGTTTGAAAGAGTAGTTTGGAATTGCCGTGTTGTTTGTTGTGAGATTACTTTATGCCTCATGCCCTCGGACTGTCTCACATTTAGCATTCATGCTTCACTGTGTCTGAACATGCATTAGGTATGCCAGTTTTGTTTGTGTTCCGTGTTAAATGCTTTCTGTTTGCGATTCACTCAATACATTACGAGTTAACCGGGTTTCTGAGGTAACTTGCAGCAGCAAAAATCCTCAACTGAGGATGTGGGAAAATTTCACGAAGTGTGGTCAGTCAAAGCAAAAGTAAGGAAGACGTTCGTTTCAGCAGTGTTTCACAATACTACCTTTCCTGTGAGCAGCCGAACAGACTAAATGATTGTGCCACAGACTGCGTAGGCAAGCTCCGCTAAAAAGTAATTCTTTAAAACCGGTGTAAGCAACACAACGTTATTGGGGTACACCGCATGGAAACAGATACTTCGGTGTATCTCATCCATGCTCACCACATAACAAAAATAAAACAAATCCCGTTCCCCAGCATTTGGCCTCAATCCCCCTAAACCCATCCAATTCCAGACACTCACCGGATTACCATTGCAATTTTCTGAGTGCAATAGCCTCCTCCACTTCCTCTGGTAGCACATTCCATACACGCACACCCTTGTGAGTGGGAAATGTGCCTCAGGTCTTCTGTCAATTTCAGACCACTCACCTTAAACCTATGCTCTCGAGTTTTCAACTCACCCCAGCTTGGGTAAAACACGTAAATACTCAGTTCACAACCCTTCCATAAAATCATGTCGCAGCCGTTACGCTGCTGGGAAAGTTGTCCCAGCCTATTCCATCTCACTCTACAATCCAAACATTGACGACATCCTTGTCTATATTTTGTCACCAATTTCACGTGTCTTTTTTAAAAAAACTTTTTCAAGATGTCAATTACCCTGGACACCAACGAGCTTTTGGAAACAGAAAGGTGAAACGTAGAATGGCGTCAACTTTCAGTGCTGGATGCCACAGAGCAGCAGGCGGAATGGCTCTGGCTTGTTTCTGTAGTGTAGTGGTTATCACGTTTGCCTAACACGCAAAAAGTCCCCAGTTCGAAACTGGGCAGAAACTGCTTTGTTCTTCAACTGCTGCCTTTTACATGGACTTTGTTGCTTGTTTTCCCATCTGCAAACCTGCCTTCGAAATGGCTCCAACAAATCTGCTCTCTTTGTGAAATGTAATGCAATTCCATTAAATTAGTTTGCAAAGCATTGTAAAGTTTTTCTCCAACCTGGGTCTGATCATATGCCATTCTGTTTCAGGGTGTAGTTACCGCGTTCTGAATCCTCCACAAAAAGCAGTACCGTATTTGCATTCCTTGCGCAGGCGGGCTGATTCAAAGACAGGGAAGAAGCTGATGCACTGGTGTCACAGTACACCACTGATTCCTGAACTAGTCTGTCTGTCAAACGTAGCCCAAGTCGTCTCTGAAAGGCCTCATTTGCAAGCTGTCTGTCGTTATTCAACATGCGAGAATTGGCACCAGAGGTCCTGAATCATGTTTTGGATCAGTTCGCACGTTATAGTGACTCATTCAATCAGCAACAGCAGTGAAAGAAATTACACTCTCCGAGGAACATTTGGACTTGTACTTTCATAACGTCGCTAGTATTAAGGTGCGTCCCGAGTTCTAAGCCGTGTTGGAACTGAAACGAGGAATCGACAGAGAGGCTACAGAACGTTGTGGTTCTGCTCGCCGAGCTGGAAGTTTTTGCTGCAAACGTTTCGTTCCCTGGCTAGGGAACATCATCAGTGCTGTTGGAGCCTCGTGTGAAGCGCTGCTTTGATGTTTCTTCCGGTATTTATTAATACCGGAAGAAACATCAAAGCAGCGCTTCACACGAGGCTCCAACAGCACTGATGATGTTCCCTAGCCAGGGAACGAAACGTTTGCAGCAAAAACTTCCAGCTCGGCGAGCAGAACCACAACAACGGATACCCGAGCTACAAATCTTCAATCAGATTTTAGGCTACAGAATGACATCGCATCCTTTTGGTTTTCTTTAAATCACTGTTGAGCAGGAAAATGTAAACGGGAGGGCGTGTGGGAAAGTGAGGCAATTGCAGCTCTGGTGAAACTCCTTCTTTGTGAGTCACTCAGCAACGAGAGACGTGAAGGTGACTCATGCATGAGAGCTCTTCACATCGAGAACAAAAAGTACACAAGGACAGTTAGCACCTCACCCGGAGTGGGGGTGGGGTGAGTAGTAACGTCTGTCACTAGGTTCAGAAAGTGCCTTGTAGATTGAAAAGAAACTGCATTTCTAATAAGCAGCATGGAGTTTAGCAAAATTTATTGAGTCGCTTCTCGTCGATTCCCACACAGGTTTCCAACTCAGTTGGTATCCATGTGGCTCATGTCGAGGTGTGAACATCTCTGCAGCAAATTGCATGGTTAAGGTAAAAGGCAAGGAAAGTGGCATCTCGAACTGACCCCGAGGTCAGAGCATCCTCACAATGTGATCTATCGTTCTCGGATTGTAATGCTACCTCCGCTTTTAGGGCGGAGAACATTCTTTGGGCCTCTTATCCTGCAAAACAGACACAGTGACTGAAACTATATTGCACGGTATGATGTGGAACACGGCCTGCTCAGCTTTGTGCGTTTTCCCTGAAAGTCTGGTGTGTTTCGTGTTCTGTGTAAACGTGAAAGTTGTCCTGTTTCGAGCAATGGGTGAAATCATTTAGCAAAGCAAGAATCAAAATTGAAGTAATGTCAAGCAGCTCATGGTGATTTGACCAAATCATAACCGAACATATATTCTCACGCAGTCACAGATACATTTGTAGCTGAAAAGAGTCTGAGAAGATACACTCAGCTTACTATTAATTTTTGTCTGGATTGTTGGGCTTTCATTATCTGCTGCGAAATTGACATTGTAGCCGTGCACATCCCAGCAGCTGTGCGAGTCGGAGAGGGACCATGGAACACTTTGCATGTGACTTTCCATCTGTTGTTATGCAGGAGGACAATTGGAAATGCAAGAAAATGGGGTGCGCGACTGGCTGGTAGGTAGTGTGGCCGAGCAGTCCACGGCGCTGATCCAGGTTCCAGTGTGTAGGGGGGCGTGGCTTCGAATCCCCCCACTGCTATTCCAGCTGATCAAATCCACAGCTGCAGCATTTGTAAGAAATGCTGCATTGATGATGCGCAAAACAAAAGTAAAATTGGCCCGCTTCCAGGGGAATTGAGGTCGTGCTGGATATTGCAAAGTTACGCTGCTGTCATGATGGCGTTTGCCTCCCGTGCAGAGAATTGCAAACAGCGTGACTGTTGTTTAATGTTCTTGTTTCTGTAGTGTAGTGGTCACCACACGTGGTAGTTACCGTGTTCTGATCCCTTCCACGAAAAGCAGTACCGCATTTGCATTCCTTGCGCAGGCAGCCCGGTTCAAAGACAGGGAAGAAGCTGATGCGCTGGTGTCACAGCGCACCACGGATTCCTGAACTAGCCTGTCTGTCAAATGTATCCCAAAGTCGTCTCTGCAAGGCCTCATTTGGAAGCTGTCTGTCGTTATTCAACGTGCGAGAATTGGCAGCAGAGGTGCTGAATCATGGTTTGGATCAGTTCGCACGTTAGTGACTCATTCAATCAGCAACAGCAATGAAAGAAATTACACTCTCAGAGGAACCTCTGGACATGTGCTTTCATAACGTCGCTAGTATTAAGCTGCGTCCCGAGATCTAAGCAGTGTTGGAACTGAAACGGAGGAATCGACAGAGAGGCTACAAAATGACATCGCATCCTTTTGGTTTTCTTTAAATTACTGACTAGCAGGAAAATGTAAACGGGGAGAGCGAGTGGGAAAGTGAGGCAGTTGCAGCTCTGGTGAAATTCCTTCTTTGTGAGTCACTCAGCAACAAGAGAAGTCAAGGTGACTCATGCGTGAGAGCTCTGCACATCGAGAACAAAAAACATGAGCAAAAACTGAATTAAAATTAATCGCATGTTTATATGAAGAAAATAGAATTACCATCTGCTTGTTCCTTCCTTTTTCAATGACAGTTCATTTTGAATTTGTGAATGTTGTACATTGTTGAAAGGAAGGGAAATTGTCTTCAGCTGAATATTCACATTGAATGACTGATGTATTTTAAAAATCAAAGTACAATGATCACATAGTTTTGTGAATTTGCATTTCAAAGAATTGTCATGAGATTCCTGTTTATTTAAGTCTATTATTCCTTTATTCTATTGTTATTGTAAAATATTGTTTAATTTCCAGTCCATTACACACTGAAACTATCTAATTAATTCCCATTCAAATTACAACAAGAAACATCTGATTAGTTTTCATTTGAGTAACCACATTAAACATTATATTACAGTCCTGCCCGTCCTGAGTGGGAACGTTATGAAAGGAGCTTGTGAAGCTGTGGCAGTGTCTCTATTACTAGACCCGAGGGAAGATTTCAAATCACACCTTCAACAGAAATACATCAAGAGCTGCTCTGAATGTTGATTAGAGAATACCTAAGCACAGACTGAATTGCTTTTCAATACAACATTAGATCTGCTTTTATCTATTATATCAATAATCACAAAATCTGATACTTATTTGAGTCAGGTTACCAAGAAACATATGTTGGAAAATTCGTTTTTGCCACGTTGATTTTACAAAAGACTTCCATCTGTCCCTGTTTTCTCTAACTGTAAGAAATTTGAGGAGGATTTTCACTTTTCCGAAAAAAGGGGAGCTGTTTCCCATATAAATTAATTGTTCTTCAACTAACACCTTTTCAGCTTATGTAAGGTTTCATAATAACGCTTTACTTTCGGATAGTGGGGATACCTGTAACTAATTCTGTCGCTTATAAGTTCCTGGAGAATATTTGAAAGTGTTGCAGAATTAAAGATTCTTAGTAATGAGATTGATCTTTCTTTGTTGCAAAGGGGCATGTCCAAACAATTGAAACACATTAAACATTATTATCTCGTGCTATAAATTGGAAATAAAGTTGATATCTTCTTCAGTAAACTAACAAATTCTACCACCTATTACTTGTCAGTCAGCTGATTGCCTACTTTGTAACTAAATGTTGTGATTCATCTATATATTACTCCGTCCTTTGATCAAAGTGAATTTGTAATTGTGGTTCAATTTCTGAATTGCCAAAAACTTGTTTTTATTTTTCCATTCACCTGTTCATTTGACCGTAAGGTTGACATGTTTTGACAATATTGGAGTGTGTTCATTTAAAAATAAGGGTTGCACATCTCTCACATATCTCATTTCTTGTATTATAATTCAAGAATGTTTCCTGGTGGAATTCAAGTAAATTCCAAACATTTGTTGACTTCAAATAAGATCTGTAACACCCAATTATCAATCTGTTGTTAATGTTACAGCTGGTTACATTGACATTGATTAGGTACTCATTCAGAGAGATCAACTGTCAATGATAAACTATTTGCAGGATTATTGAATTGAAAGAGAGATACAGGCGGGCAAACATTTTTTTGGAAGGAATTGCTTTTCATTCAAACGTGTTGGCTGTGCAGGAATTTTATATTGCGTTCCATTGGTTTTCTTGTCGAGAAATCAAATTTATAATTCATGTGAATTTTAATGTGTTCTGTATTTTGAAATTTGTATCAGATTTAAGAATAAAAAGAGGAGAAATTAACATGAAAACTTCAGTGAATAGAAAGCACAGTAAGTTAAATTGACAGATGCGACCTTTAGTATTATCTCTGAATGTTCAATCAAATATTTCTAATGTCAAAAGGGCATGGTGCTGCAAAAGCACAGTAGGTAAGGCAGCATTCGAGGAGAAGCAGAATTAACGTGTTGCCGTTGAGCCCTTCATCAGGAATCTTTTCTGATGATGGCCGAATGCCCGACAGGCCGATACTCCTGCTGTTTGAATGTGCCTTCACTTTTCCAATGCTACAGCTTTCCTCACTTTCTACAAATGTGATTAATGAACATGAACTGAAAATGTTAGCATCAGCAGTTGAACAAGACCAAATTAACACATTTTTTTGCAATATTTATAGTGAAAACCTGTTTGCGAACGTGCAACAAATACGATCGGACAACATCTCTTGCCGTTAGAACTCTTGGCCATTCAAAGTAAAGAATAACCATCTTTGAACAATCAGTATGGTGTATAACTACTGAACTGAAATACCAGAGGACAACGATTGCATTTATTAGAGGGAATGATAACCAGATCCTTACTGTGATAATGGTGATTGATCTCCTAAACAATAAAATTTAACTATGATTATTCCACTGAACAGTAATGAGATGCTCATGAAGGTCTTTGTGTGGCTTTATGTGCAGTTTTTTGTTTGAAGATTGATTTAAGTAACATTGAGATATTTTACAACATTAACAATTTGCACTTAAAGGTAAGTTTTAAATGCAACGTTTAAAAAAATTGTTAGTTTTGGATAGCGAAACACAATTCTAAGTTTATCGAATCTCTACTGTGTGGAAACAGGCCATTTAACCCTACAAGTCTACACTGACGTTCCAAAGAGTAATCCACTCAGCACCATTCTTCTCTCAGATTACTGGACATTTACCCCTGACTAATGCACATAACCTACACGTCCCTGAACAGAACGTGCAGCTTAGCTTGGCCAATTTACCTAACCTGCATCTCTTTGGACTGTGAGAGAAAACCAGAACATACAAACTCCACACATACATGTGGCCGAGGATGGAATCAAGCCCAAGTCCATAACACTGTAAGACACGAGTGCTGACCACTGATCCTCTGTTCTCAATGCCCAGTCCCCATGCAAGAAGTGAGATAAGTTAGAGACGTGCAATATAAAAATCACTAACAAATCATGAATGAGCAATAATTAGAAAATTAATATGATCAAAGGACACAACAATATTCAGGTGAATTGCATTGTTTACCAACAAATTTGGGAATTAGCTAACTAATGAATAACGGGAAATGACATTTGTTTGTTTTACTGATGAAGAAATTGACTTGCTTTTCATCTTTGCAACACTGCAGAATAGCGGTCTATGTGCCTGAAATGTTTGAATTAAGCTCTTTCCAATAAAAAAAATCAGTGCAATCACATCGACATCTTCATCCTTAAGACTCAAACATTATCAAATACTTTCCAGGAATTTAGAACCAGCAGAATTCGTCAATTTGATTTCTTGTGAACTCGAACAGAATAAACAGCAGATTCTGTGAATTAGTCAGTCAATGTTATAATTCAGCTGAAGACAACATCCATTCTTTACAAAATGCTCATCTTCGAAAAATTCAAAATGCATTCTCATTGTTTAATGAGACAATACAGAGATGTTAATTCTTTTTCATTTGACTTAACAAAACGCAGGAATTTTACATGATTTTGTTGCATGAAAAATACTTAAATCTTATTATGATTAGAAATACAATAAATGTTCCCATCGAAGTGAAATATACTTAAATTAATTCAACTATGTTTCCGCGGGTAAAATAAGAACTAATATTTATAATGATTGAGATTGTACACTACAATATATTTAGTTATTCATGTAAAGAGCCGTAATTCCACGTTTATGGCAAATGCTGGATTGAATAATTATTAGGTATGAGCAACAGCTGAATATAAAATTCAATCAATGAATTTAGAAATAATGAGAAATATCATTTTGCTGTGTGACTGAGGAATATGTGCAAACAAACAGGAATTATTGCAGTGAAAAGTAATTGCAGGTCTGTGAATTTAAAGTCTGTTACTATGGAGATCATTCAAATAAGCAAACATTAGACAGTCACAATTAATGTTGGATGCGAAGTCCTTGGATCCATTGTGGGAAACTTGACCTGAAAATTAAGTTTCATATTGCCGTGTTGGTACTCAGAAACAATTGGTCAAATTAAAATCTGAATCTCATTTTACTTGTTCAAAAGACTTTCTTAAACAATTGCGCAAGTATTATCATGACAATGATGTGATAATTAATGTTGCAATATGAGCAATGAAGATGATTCAATAGTTCAAAAACACATTGCTGTGATGTTGATTGGATATTTACTAAAATTGGTAAATTGTGGAATAGAATATAGTAACTAGCTTTATGAATTGAAGAAAAACTGAACCAGTGATTATAGAACAATTTTTTCTTTCTTGACTAAAAAATGCAGGTAACACAAGAAATATGAATTTCTATCAAATGGTTTCCTCATGGAGACATGTTATTTTAATTTAGATGATTAATATTATGATCGGAGTTCAGACATTTGTGTCAGAATTTGGAAGAAAGTTAAGAGAGAATGAAAGTGAGCATGAAAGTGAACAAATGATGCAGTCAATGATATTTGGTACATAAAGGAATTATAAAAATTGTTCATTATTGTACAGTGATGAATAATGTTGGAATAGAAAAGACAAAAAAGAATCAATATGTTCAAAGCAGTTCTTTTCTTACAATTAAATGAAACCAATAATCATTTTGCACAGCACGTGATTTTAAAAAAACCAGTCATTTCATGTGTTATGTAAACCGAAAACTACTTCCATTTTGCAAAAATGGAGTCTTTCCCAAATTCAAAATTTAGGTCTGCTGAATTATACAACAAAAATGGTTGTAATTTGAAATATCTCTTGCACACAAATTTAAAATAAGTAAACTTAAAGATTATTAGAATGACAAAACGTTTGTTGTTTGCATGATTGTGTTACAGTCAATATCTGTGATAAAGTAGAAGCATTGTTTTAAGCAACATAAATCATCTTTAACTACTGAACTGAAATAGAAGATATCAATTGCACTTGTTGCATGGAATAGTAAACAATGGTTACTGTTGTCATTGGTTTCAGGAGCAATAAGGTATTTTACTGAACAATAATCAGATGGTGATGGAAGTCTTTGTGTTGCTTTATGTGTATTGTTTAGTGTGAACATTGGGTTCGATAAAATTGAGATATTTACATGAATTAGGAACAGATCGATAATTGGGTGCGAATGATCTGATTTAAAATCAGACAATTTTTAATATTTACGAGGATTGCTGAGTGAAACGTTCTTAAACCATCATGCAGTTAACGGGATAAGTAAGAGGTATGCAAATTGAACTTTCAAATTAGCACACACTGATATTTTCACACCATTTCAGTATCATATTCAATATAACTAGATGACTGGAAAGCTTAAAACAAATCTCACACAATTGATAAACTGACCAGTAATTAAAAATTGATAAATAACAGCAAGTGGCATTTGTTTATTTTACTGAGAATTCATTGATCTTTCCTCATAGCACTGGAGCATAAAATTCTGTGTTATTTAAACTAAGATCTACAGAACAAGAGAAAATTAATGACTATCATGACTTTGTATATTTAAGCTTTATGACTGCAACATTCTCAAATATTTTCTGAGGAATATTGATTGAGTGGAGTTAGATACATTTTGCTATGAGTGACCAGAAGAAAGTATATAGCAGATACTGTGATTATTGGAATGGACGATTATACCTCCAAATAATCTACAGACATTGTGACTGGAAATACAGTAAGTGTCAGCATCGAAGTAAATTACAATCAAATCAATTCAAAAATGTTTCCAAGTTTAAAATAAATGCAATATTCACAATGATTGAGAGATTGTACATTGCAATGTCCTTGCAGTATTTATTGCACATAAGCATAATTCCACATTTGTAGCCCTTACTGGATTACACAATTATTAGATATAAGATATATTAGCAATAAAGGGATTTAAAAATACATATTCGTGAATTTGAGAATGATGAGATATCCCATCTTGATATTAGACTGAGTAATATGTAGAAATGAAGAGTAATACTGTAGGGAAAAGTAATTGGAGGTCTCTGAATTTCAAAGGCTGAGATAATTGTTATATTTCACCTGAGCAAAAATCAGACATTTACAATGAATGTTGCCAGGGATATTCTTGGTCGTTTGGTATGTGCATGGGCCTGAACAAATAGGTATTAATATAGTAGCATTGACAATCAGAAATAATGATTGATTTTTTTTAAACACCGCATTTTTACAAAGTCTATGTTAAATTGCTGTTCAATTATTGTAATTGATAATTGCTTTTAGAATCCTAACAGATAAATTGACTTAATATTTTTGAAAACACTTTTCTCTGATGTTGATTGGATATTCATTAAGATTAGGGAACTGAAAATTAAAGCGTAAAACTTCTCTCGCTGATGTGAAAAAAATCATTCAGCAGTAATTGAAAAAAATGATTTTGTTTAAAAATGCAGGCATTGCAAGATTTATATGCTTCCAATAGTTTTCTTGAAGAGTCATGTCAATTTTATTGATGTAATTTTTATCACAATAAATGTTTCGAAATTTATTTCAGAATTAGGAGGAAAAGAATTTGGCCATGGAAGGGACTATTACTGTGAACAAAACATAGAGTCAATGAATTTCTTCTGGAAAGGAATTCTCATAATTGTGTGATTATTGTTCACTGACATCTAATATGGGAGAAAAAGGAGAATTGTCAACATTTCCAAGCAATATTTTTCTTATAGGGAAATGAAAATAAAAATCATTTTGGAGGGCAATTTGATTGAAAAAAGGAAACAGTCATTTCATTGGACATTTGAGCTGAAGACTCGTTCCCGTTTCCCCCATTGTAGTCTTTACAATAATTTAAAACTTCGTGTTGGTTGAACAAAAGAACAAATTGATAAAATCAAAATGTTTTCTTGTACACTAAAAAAGTAAATGTAAAGCAATTTTATCCTGAAAATTATATCGCTCTGAATGTAATCATTTCACACACAATAAATGTTTATGGTGAATTGAAATGTCATCATAGCTGTAGAAGTGTTTTCCCCCTGTCAGGGAATGAGCACTCAAGAGGCAGGCTGAGCTGAGGCATGTGGAAGATGTTTACTCATGCAGCATCCAGTTAATGAAGGGATCATCCCCGGAGGCCAATCACGGAAGGGAGATCCATGACACACCGTAACATGTACAGTAAAAATCAGCATTTTTATGTACTTTCTGCATCACAATGGCCACATGCAATGTGGTTACAGCCCTTCCCTCCTCATCCAGCCACCCAACTGAATCACATAATCGCAGGTGGGATTTCAAATGGACATCCCCAGATTCCAACTGGGAACTTTCCATGCGGCTTATTGACATAGATTCCAAAGTTATTCCTGGACCCCCTTGGGCCCCTCAGGATACCTTAGCAGTTGGGGCGTTTGGAATTCTGCTATTCATTATATTTTATTTTGTCAAAGCCAATTACTGCTTATATTTTTCACTGTCTTAATTATATATGTGCAAAGAAATAGAAAAGACAGTTAATTTTAGCTTCCTTGCTATAAGATTAGAAATATGACTTGTGTTATAAAGTTCGTTATATTGTGTAAAAGTATACAGCTACTCTTTCTGTCAGGACTTCATAATTAATGGGCAATCAACATCATACTGGGAAGTTAATTCCAAAAACTAACTAACTTCAAATCTCAGTCTAAATGCTTTTCTATGATGTTTTTAGGAGGCATTGGTTACATGTATCAAACTTATGTTGCAAATTTCCCCGATTATACACAAGAATCTGTAATTAGAACCTTTGTTTAATGTTCTGAGTAACTGTCAACTAATAACTATACCTGACAAATGAACTCTTCTGTTGTCATGATAGCTGCTCAGTGAGTTAACTGGGCTGCACCCTGCAGCTTCTGTTTATTCATTTATTGGGACAATTATCGTTTCATTTATGAAGATCAGGATTGGTCATTTGTCTGTATGTCGGCATGGTCTTATAAAGAAATGTCTGGAATGTTGTCGTCCTGGCGTTGGACTCGGTCCATTGGTAGTGTGCTTTCTTTTAATTTAAGGCTGGAACAAAATGTTAATCTAGTTTATCACCCCCTGACACCTTGTATTTTAATACTAAGGTAGGCTGCCTGTTTTTGAAAGTCAAGCATTTTGTATGAGCCAATATTGACCATTCTATTCCAGGTGGGGGCAGCCCAGAACAGCAAATCAATTACGATTCAAGTATTGAAATAAAAATCACCATTCGCTACCATTGGTATTTGTACAATGCAATGCGTTACGTTACTGAGCCTTAATTTCAAACTTAAAACTAGATATACTGGATTCGGTCAATTCTTAACTATTAGATATAAGCAACAATTAATTTTAAAACATTTCATAGCAAATTTAAAAATGATTAGAAATCTCATATAGCTGCCCGTCATGTGTAAAAATGAACAGCATTTATTGGAGTGTAAAATAATCAGACCTCTCTTAATATGTCAGGATGAATATTAATCCAATGATTTCTGTGAATATTCAAATGAGAAGGGAACAGATATTACCTGCGAGTGTTGGACAAGGAATCATTAATTAGTTTGTATTTGTGTTATCCTGAAATAAGAGAACTATTTTTTTAAAATAATGACACTAAGAAACACTGGATTAAATTAAACTGTGAATTTGACGATGTTTGTTACAAAACCTAAACTGTATGATTTTTGGAATGACAATGAATTGATAATTAATTTTAGAACTTTGGCAAAGTAAATGATTCAATATTTCTAAATGGATTTGCTCTGATGTTGACTAGATAGTTCTTAATCTGTCAGCCGAGAATGCAAATTCTGGCATGATGATATGAAAAGACATTAGACATTCAGTGAACATTGATCCGAAATGGTTTGTCATTCAAAATTCTCAGATCTTCAAGATTTCTATACTTGGTTTCTCTACTTTTCTTCTGAAGAAATATAATATATAATAAGAACAAATTCGGCATTGTACCTAATTCATGCAATTTTTCATCTCATCAATATTTAGACATTTGAGTCAGAATTGTAAAGAAAGTAAGTCATAAGGGAGATTTATTTTCACAGAAGCATACAGTCAACAGCATTTATCAATGTATGTGTTTCAATGTTGTCTCTGAATAAACAGATAAATACATTTAATGGGGATCTTTTGACAATGTAATGAGCCACAATTAAATTTTTATCATAGTTTTTGGCTTGGAAATCTATCAGAAAAAAATCCTATATTCAGGACTTGCTTCATCTCGATACATGTCACGAGTAGTATCCTCAGTCATAAGAAATAAGGTGTCATCATGGGTCTGGGAAAGATAAAGTGTGTAAATTATAATAAGGTTTCTCTTCCATATCTTTGGATCTGGTGAGACTGTGATGCTTGCTCTGATTATTCATCCTGAGAACAGTAAGGCATGTACAAAGCGTATTTCACCGAACAGTAATTTGGTGGTCTTGAAGACCATTACGAGTACTTTGATGTCAATAATGTTGAACTGATTTCCATGATCTGGGAAATATTATACAACATTTTAACAAAATTCTGGATTCTAAACATTCAATGGGTTTCATGAAAACACCCTTCACTTGTTGTCATTATCAAGCGAGGTGTATAACGCTCAGGCATTGGCTGTAAGTCAAGGTGCCAGGAAGTCTACATAAAACTCTTCACAGCACAACTCTCGGGCTGGTTGTGATTGGATCTCTCGAACCTTTGTGACCTCTTTGACTGGTCATTCCACAATTTTCTGGAGCTGATTATTTTGTCTAATGTTTGCTTTAGTTTGGCCTTTTCAGCTCCGATTTCTCCAGCTGAAGGAATATTTAGAATGTTCAATTATGTGCGACAGGTCACTTCACGTTACTGGACAGGTAAAATATGATTGGGAGTTGCCGGTGTTGGACTGGGTGTACAAAGTTAAAAATAACACAACACCAGGTTATAGTCCAACAGGTTTAATTGGAAGCACACTAGCTTTCGGAGCGACGCTCCTTCATCAGGTGATGACCAGATGAAGGAGCATCGCTCCGAAAGCTAGTGTTTTTCCAATTAACCCTGTTGGACTATAAACTGGTGTTGTGTGATTTTTAAATTTGTACACCTCAGTCCAACACCAGCATTTCCAAATCAGATCAACCATGAGTTCGTTGAATGTTTGAGCAGACTCCTTGCGCTGAATAGCATACTTCCACTTGGTTTAACATTTCGTCTAACGCCTTATTTTATTCATATGTTCAGAATTGTGAGGGGATGGGATGAAGTGACATAAAAGGTTTATTGAACAGATCAGACACAGCAGGAACAAGGTTCATAAACTCAGGAAGAAGAAATATGCCGTAGCCTGGGGGCAACAAATGACACTGGGCCCAGCACAGGTGATGTGTACAGAAGCTGTGATTGCTGAAGAAAGTTGCTAGATATTATACAGTTGATCACGCTGGATGATGGATCGTTGTATGATTCACACACAGCAGAAATTTGTGAAAGAATGAAAGGTTTGTTTCATTGGAGACATTTTCTGTGGTTCCAATTCCGATTGACTGTTTGAATTACTGGTCAGATTTTTGTGTGAAGTGTTAGGTTAAAATACTCATGAACAACCCCACTGGATAAGCCTGTGCTCCCGATCTGTAGTTTTATTTTTTCTTTCTTTCGATGTAAATTCATAGAAAGACAAGATGGAATGTAGGGCGGAAAGAAAAATGGGTTCTTTCTCATTTCACCAATTTCATCTACAATTGAATAGAATTGCTGCTCTCACTCTTCATTTCGATTTTAATGTGGTGTCGATTATTTGTGAATCTCCCGTGCAGTGAAGATCAAGAACAAGATTCTCGATCCAGTGTATACCAGGGTGTGAGCTGCAAATAAAAACTGCTAGAGCGGTACATAAAGTTAGCAACCAGAGTGTGACTCGAACCTGTGAATGTGAAGCACAGCGGTATAATTACCCACCACCATAATCCCTCTGTCCCCTCTGCACATTTTGTAGAGGGGTGACATACGACCACACCATTGTGCTTCTGCCTTCACCAGAATTATAATAACAGCAAATTCCAATAAATAGTCATGCTGGTCAGAATGAATAACTGTCATTGATACATTCTGAGTCAGAACTGATTCAGAATGAAACAGGACAAGAATTTTCCGTCATATTTACACCTACATTTAACTCATAATTTCTTCCGTCACTTTCTGTCTCACGTGAAGAAGCAGCCATGGAGAGGGATATGAAGGCGATGTTGTCGCTCAATGGCCTTTCTCATTTGGCTGAATCTGAATTGGATTAAATCGCAAGAACTCATGATTTGTTCGTTTCATTTTAATTTTGCTGAAACCTCACAATGTTCATTGTAATAATCAGAAGTGAATTAGATATATCTCATTGGAACGATTAATGTTGTATTCAAATTTGCTCTGACTTTATTTCAGCTTAAGGAAAATACTGCTTTGAAAAACAGAGGGTTAAAATGCAAAAGAAAACCCACCAGTTTTGTTGCTCGTTGCTGTGGCAAATTTCACTGAGTACTAAATGGACCAAACATCATGGTGTTTGTTCTCACATCCTTAATGCAAATGATGAAATCAGGATGTCGTTCTCCAAGCAACTGGTCACTTCCTATTCATTATGTAATATCTTCCCTTCACAATAAATAAAAATCCACTCAGTTCAATTTACAATGCTTTAGGTGGAATATTATGCCAAATCTTTCAAAATTCAGACTTTTGGAACCGAATCTCATTCAGCTGCACACATTACACGAATTTCTTTACATTTAAAGTCAACTAATTTAGACATTGTTTCCCGCAACTTCCGACCGACTACACCCGATCCCTACACCTTTACCTACCCACACGCTGTGTCTCTCCTTGTGAAATTTATTCCTTGCATGTCAACAAATGTGCCTTTCCAAATATTTTGAAAACCAGATTCTCGGAGTGACAGCGATTCTGTTCTCACCATTTCTTTCTCCTTCAAAGGTTTGATTAAAGGTATTGAACACCTGATATCTAGATGTTTACTTACTTGAAAGATGGAATTTTCCACCTATTTACTCTGACCAAACATTTCATAACCTGCAAAAAAACCATTAAGCCTTCCTTGGTTCAAGGATAACTATTCTCAGTTTTCCAAGAAGACAAGTGAATAATATCTCATCTTCAGTACACCCCCATCAGCATCTTCTCTAATGGCTTTACACCCCAGTAAACCCCGTCATTATCAATTCATGGAATCACAGAATCCTACAGTGCAGAAAGAGCCGGTATCGGGCCGGTGTCGACTCTCTGAAGAGCATCTCACCTAGACCCACCTCCCCTCCCTATTTCCATATATTTCAACTGAAGAAGGGGGATCCCTCCCCCCTTATGATTTCAAATAAACCTGTTGGAGTATAATCTGACGCCCTGTGATTTCTGACCTTATCCCCACATTACCCATGGCTAATTCACTTAACTTACTTAATTCACTCCCTGGACACGAGACGGCAACTTAAGTTTGCCAATCAACCCAACCCTCCCTCTGAAACCAGTGCGAATTACTGAGACAATGCTCCATCATACTGAGTAAATGCTGTATCATTTTGTAATGGTTTTATACCCTGGTAACAGCCTCATCAGAATAAATGAACCCAAATTCAATGCATCGAAACGCTACTTTCATTCGTGCTGCGGGAAATGTTTCTGCACACATATTTGAATGTGTTTACGTTGTTTCTTCCTCAGCTTCCTGCTTCTAGTAAACACTTCAATCCGGAACAAATCTGTCAAATACTTTTCATTCCAACACAGTCACAAGGTGAAGTTTGCAGAAGGCACGTGTTTGGCCGTTCACTGACACACAGCCTTCCTGAGAGCTGCAGTCCTTCCCCACCTTTATTCAGGCAGCACTGTACTTCCTGTGACATGCTCCATCTAGAATGGAAGGACAGGTATCAATACCCGAACTTGGGAATGGAGCGACAGTTTTAAAATATTTACACTGTCCCCAGGGGAGAATTGAGCCCTGTGACAGGCGGTGACACTAACTACTATACTACTGAGAACAAGAGTGTCAAAGGAGGCCCTTCAACCAATTGTGGCCACACTTCTCACATACAACTGCCTAATGAACTGAATCACATTTCACAATTCTTACTCCACAGACTTATATGTCTTGGCATCACAAGCTCACATCTGAATATTTATTCAGGTTGTAAGGGTTTCTGTCGCTCTGAACAATGCAGACAGTATATTCCAAATTCCAACCACCCACTGGCTGATAAAGCTTTTTTGCACATCTTCGCGACTGCGCCACTCAGTTCCTCTGATTCTGGTGCTGGGAATTGGGACTATGTGGCAGCAGTGATTACTGCCTTGTGTGGGGAAACTGGTGAAGTAGCCAATGTTAAACTGCATTACGATTGAAGCATACATTTCAACAACACCTGCACTTTCCCCGGAGTTTTTGATGTTTTGGAGAAATCTACTTATCTCAGCCTTCAGCATATTAATGATGGAATCACCGCAGCTTCTGGGGGAACCGACATTAAATGGTCAGCCCATTCTGAGTTCCCACATATCTGCCACTGTTCGCTTAGCACTGATATTGTGCATTATTTGCACTGCCTAATGTGTCCTATGAGACTGTACTTATTGCACTCTGCTGGCGCACTCATCTGTGGAATGCCGTGATCGTATTGTGGTTAGTACTCTGCATTGTGGTCGCAGCAACCTCGCTTCGAATCTGAGTCACGACAGTAATTGCTCTATCTGCTCCAGCTTTTGGGAAACACAAAGGAATCAGTTGCTTGGATAAGGTAATTTTTTCCAAGGTGATGATCTTTTCCCTACAAATTCGGCTCGCTCACACCTCTCTATTTCATATGTCAGAATTCAAATCCACCCGTTCACAAAGATTTCTCACCCTCCTTCGATCACTAACTGAACTTTTCATCCCACATCCCCATTACATTAATTTAGAGATGCCGGTGTTGGTCTATGGTTTAAAAAGTTGAAAACCACACAACACCAGGTTAGTGTCTAACAGATTTAACTGAGCACTAGTTTTCGGAGCGCTGCTCTTTCATCATGTGGTTGTGGAGTCATTTCCTATTTCATTAAGGCACTGCAGAATCGAACACAGACTCTCACATTGATAGTGTTCAGTCTGTGCTGCTGCAGTCACTGTTGCTGGGTAAACGTGCCCCAACCCCACCATTGGGACCTGCAGATCAGTTGATGCATTTGGTTACGGCTGTTGTGAGGCCAATCCTCGGGTAGCAGCTTTTACTGATATGGACTTGCGATTATGGGCGGTCAAGCTCAGGAAAATGATACAGGACAATATCGAGGAAAAGCGACTTCTTTCAGAAAGATTAGTTTCACGGGTTTTCCGCAATGGCCGAGCACTGTTACCACTGGACCGTTAACTCAGATACCAAGCAAATGAACCAGGGACCCGGGTTTGACTCCAAACATGCCAGGTGTTAGAATTGGGAGACAATACATATCTGGAATTACGAATCTAATAACACCTATAAATACATGGCCAATTGTTGAAAAAAACAAAACCATCGTGTTCAATGACGTCCTTTGAGGAAGGAACCTGCCATTCTTACCTGGTCAGGCCTCGATGTGACTCCAGACTCACTGCAATACGGTTGAGGCTCGACTACCCGCTGTGCAATTAGGGATCGCAATCAATACTCTCGAGACAGCGACGCCCTCATACTGTAACAGAATAGAAAAAAAAAGGTTAATTCGACACTAGCTAGTTTACTGTGTGCAGTTCTGCAATTCACAGTATAGCAATGATGTGATGGCACTGCTAACGTTGCAGGAGAGATTCACTGGGATATTGCCTGGGCTAAAGAGTTTCATTTATGAGGAGAGGTTGGACAGACTGGGGTTGTTTGCCCTCGAGCAGAGGAGACTGGAGAAGACATGACTGAGATGTACAAAATAATGAGGGATGTGGATAGGATAGATTGAAAGAAGCGTTTGTTATTGATGGGGGGATTGAACACTGGAGTCAAGAGATTTTGGGAAAAGGCAAAAAGGTTTGATTGTATGTGCGGAAATGGTCAGAGAGGCGGAAACTCTTTTAACCTGAAAAAAAAATCAGATGTGAATTTGTGATGCCAAGACATACCAGACTATGGGCTAAATAATGGAAATCTTGATTCAGGTCGTTAAGCAGTTGTGTTGGACAAGTGCGGCCACAACAGGCTGCAGGGCCTCCTTTGATTTTGTTGTCCTCCACAGTATCGTGGTTAGTCTCCCCGCCTGTTACAGGGCTCAATTCTCCGCTGGGGGCACCGTAAAGGTTTTAAATCTGTGGCTCTGTTACCCAGTGAAGGTTATTCATGCCTGGCCTTCCATTCTCGATTGGATATGTCACAGGAAGGACAGTGCTGTCAGAATCAGCTGGGGAAGGACTGCAGCTTCTGGGGAGAGAGTGTGTCAGTGAAAGTGCAAACACGTAACTTCTGCAAACTGCACATTGTGTTTGTGTTGGAATGAAAACCATTATATAGAGTTGTTCCTGACTGTATGTTTATTTAAAGAAGGAATCTGAGGAAGAAAACAGAGTAAACCCATTCAGAACTGAGTGCAGAAACATTTCCTGCTGCACTCATGTGGTTGTTCAGCGTAGAACCGCGTTTGGATGCATTGAATTCGGGTTGATGGGCGCAGCTTGCTTTCATTAGGCTGAGTTATCAGTGTGTAAATGATACAGATAGTGTTCAATGTGATGGTACATTTGCTCAGTGGTTCACACTGTTGTTACGTCTGTAGATTAGGTGGATTGGCCATGTTAAATTGCATTTATGTGTCCAGGGAGTGAATTCAGTAAGTTAAGTGAATTAGCCATGGGTAACGCAGTGATAAGTTCAGCAGTCACACGATGCCAGATTTTATTCCAGCAGGTTTATTTGAAATCGCATGCCTGGATAGAGACGGGAGCTAGGTCTGGTTGAGATGCTGTTCAGAGTGTCCCCAAAGACTCAATTGGCTGAATTGTACTTTCTGCATTGTAGGGAATCTGTGATTCTCTCAGAGAGGACACTGCGGCGATTACTGGGCTGCCTAGACATTAGAGACGACGCTGGCGGCGTTTACTGGGGATGGGATTTTATTTATTTGTGTGATGGAAAATTTGAAACTGAACCAAGGAAAACCGAATGGAAATTTTGCACAGCAATTGAGGTTTGGATAGAGTAAATGGATGGTAAATTCACTCTTTCAAGTTCGTAATTTTCTGAACGTCAGGCTTTCAAAACCATCGATGTCGGACAAAGAAATAATGGGAGCTGAATTTCTGTCACTCAAAGAATCCGATTCCAAAATATTTGGAAAGGCACATTTAGAGACACAGAAGAAGTGAGTTTCACCAGGAGAAAGACAGCCTGTGGCCAGGTAAGAGTGTAAAAGTAGAGTGTGGGGAGTAGAAGGTGCGAGGTAACAATGTCTAATTTGGACTTTAGATATAAAGATAGCTCAGAAACGTATGCAGCTGATTAAGATTCAGCAAAAACACAGAGTTTTGAAACACTTCCCTTAATATTCCACATGAAGCATTATAAATGGAACTGAGCAGATTTTGTATATTGTCAAGGAAAGATATTCCATAATGAATAGGAAGTGATCCGTTTCTTGGAGATCGATTTCCTGCTTTAATCCCATGACTTAAAGATGGGAGAAAAATCGCCATGATGTTGGGTTCATTTGATACCACTAAAATCTGCCAAAGTAACTGAGCATCAAAACTGGCATCTTGTTTTGTAGTTTAACCTTCTGTTTTTCTCACCAGAATTTTCTTTAAGCTGAAATAAATTCGGAGCAAAATTGAATACAATATTAAAAGTCCCAATATTATAAATCCATTTCACTTCCGGTCATTGCAATGAACAGAGTGAGATTGCAGCAAAATTAATAAAATGAAATGAACAAAAAGCATTTCCGGGAATTTTACCCAGTTCAGGTTCAGCCATATGAGAAAGACCATCGGGCTAAAACATCACCTTCACTTCTCTCTCCATATATACTTCTTCATGTGAGAGAGAAACTATCTGAAGAAATTATGCATCAAGACTAAACGTGCGTGTGAATGTGACGGGAATTTCATGTTTGCTGGTTCATTCTGAGACAGTTCCGACACGGAATGAATCAAGGACAGGTATTCCTTCCAAGGACGAGGTCAATTCCTTGGATTTTGCTGGTATTATTATTCCGTTGAAAGCAGAAACATAATGGTGTGCATTCGATTCATCTCAGGGAATTTCTTATCCCCTAGGTGCACCATATGTAATCCTGATGTCGTCAAATGTGAGCCCCTTTGCAATGGGCTGAAGTGGCCCAGAGGTTAAGCCGACGGGTTGGTCTTACATTGTGCATGTGTGAATTTGAATCCTACTCTGGCTGTTACTTCTGTCAAACGAAGCTGTTGATCCCCTTTGTGCCTCGTATCTTTAGTATACATTGGATGGAGAATCTTGCTCTTGCCCTTCATTGCACCGCAGATTTGTGATAAATCGAAACCTCATCCAGGTCGAAATAAAGCAATTTTATTCTGTTGTAAGTTAAATTGGGATAATGAAATGGAGTGCAACATTTCTTTCCTCCTTTCAATCCCTCTTGACTTTCTCTAAATTTACTTCGTCTGAAAGAGAAACAAATAAGGAGAGATCGAGAGCAATAGATTATCCAATGGGATTGTAAATGAGTATTTTGGTGTAACACTCCACACAAAGGTCTGATCAATATTTCAAATAATTAATTGTAATTGGAGCAGCAGAAGACTTCTCCAATGAAACAAACCTTTCATTCTTTCACAAACTATTGCTGTGTGAATCACACCACGAACCATCATCCAGCATGATCACCAAGTTGCCAACAACATTAGATTCAATTCTCTGTAGCAATCACAGCTTCTGCACTTACCCATCTGTGGTGTGCCACGGCACATTTCTTGTTCACGAGCTTATGAGCCTAGTTCCTGATCCATCTGATCAGTTTGAGAAATCTTTTCTATCACTTCATTCCATCCCCTCAGAATTCTAAACTTATCAATAAAATAATGCGTTCGACCAAATTATATAGGATTCGAAGTCGGCCATTCAGTCCATCGATTCTGGTCCACAATTCAACGAACTCATGGCTGATCTGATAATCCTCAACTCCATTCTCCTGCATTACCTCGACAAGGCTTCATCGTCTTTCTGATAAATATCTGCCTGGCACAGTTAGAAAAACAACTCAGCCTCAACAGCAGTTTCGATGAGTTCCACCGATTCACTGGCCCCTGAGGAAAGAAATTACTCCTAATTTCTGAATTAAATTGGCAATAACTAATTCTGAATTCACGTCCTATGATGCTCCTCATACCAGAGGGTAAACCGCCTGCCCATATCTACGCTGTCCAGATCCCATGAATATTGAACGTTTATAAATGTTATTATGTGATTATAGAACTCCCCTCCACGTCCTCTGTTTCAAGGAGAATAATCGCAGCCTAACCAATCATTCCACGAAGCTCCACATTCTCCAGTGTTGACAACATCTTCGTAAATCCCTGCTGTCCCCTGCAGCTTCCTTACATATTATTAAGACAGGTGGAGACACTTCTGTGAGGCAACGGTTGAAATTTCAAGCACAGAAGGGCAGTGGAACGTGAAATCAGACAGCGACTGGAATCAGATTGGTCCACACAAGGACGAAATACAGTAACGATAAATCTGACAAATGAGAATTTGATCATACCGTATTGACATTCAATGGCTTTACTGTCACCTAATTCCCCAGTGTAATCGTCCACGGAGCTAGTATTTAGGTAAGACGAATTGAGACTGGATATATAAAAACTTTGACAGCAAAAACATGTCCGTTAGTAGACAGTTTTTGATTATACACTCAACTCATTGCTCCATGAATCCTACACCGTTTGCAAGGCACAAATGAGATCTGGGACAGAACTCTGTCCATTTGCCTCGATGGGTGTAACTTCAATAATATTTAAGGAACTGGGCACCATCCACGACACTGCAGTCACTTGATTGTACCCTATTCAATACCTGAATATTTATTCACTTCACCGCTGAGGCACAATTGCAGCAGAGTGCACCAAGTACACGATGCACTGGAGTAAGTCATCCGGGCTTTTTTGACAGAACCTTCAAAACTCAACAGCTGTACTGACTATAAGGACATGGTTGGAAGATGCAACGAAACACCACCATTTTCAAGTTCCCCTCCAAGGCCCATACCACCCTGACTTGGAAATGAATCAGTGATAAACTCATTGAGTGTTGAAGCAGTCTTGTTGGGCAAAGTTTCATACTACAGCACCCCCCCCCCCCCCACCCATCTTTTATCTTAAATTTAGTAAATGGTGATTTATGCAGTGACCAGACTTGGGCTCAGTCCTTCAGCTATTCCCTAAAATGGTGATTGCTAAAGTTCTACTATCATTCACAGCCTCTGGCCAACAATAGATAATATCCAAAAATCCTCTCAATAAACTGAATCCCCTCAAGATGAGAGTGGTGCTGGAAAAACACGGCAGGTCTGGCATCAGCTGAGGAAAAATCAATGTTTCAGGCAAAAGGCCTTCATCTGAATGAGACTGGGAGTAAATGGAATGGAGAGATAAATGGGAGGGGTTTGGATCTGGGGAGAAGGTAGCTGAGGGTGCATTATTTGGATGGAGGAGGGGGCGAAGGGGATATGTCAGTTCGGGGGGTGGAGCGGATAGGTGGGAATGAAGATACACAGGTGGGACAGGTCAGGAGGATGGTGCTGAGCTGGAAGGTAAGAACTGTAGTAAGATGATGGAGTGGGCTTGAGGAAATTGAGGAAGTCCACATTGATGCCATGGGGTTGAAGCGTCCGGAGGAAGAAGATGAGGCGCTCTTCCTCCAGGGGTCAGGTGGCAAGGGAGTGGTGATGGAGGTGGGCCAGGATGTGCATGTCCTCGGGAGAGTGGGATGGGGAGTTGAAATCTTTGACCATGGGGCAGTGGAGTTGATTCTTGCTGATGTCCTGAATATCTTCTCTGAAGTGCTCTATCAGAAGACATCCGGTCTCCCCAATTTAGAGGAGACCGCCTCTGGAGCAGCAGATACAACAAATGACATGTGTGGAACATCAGGTCAACCTTTGATGGATGTGGAAGGCTCCATTGGAGCCTTGGGCAGAGGTGAAGGGGTAATGTGGAGCAGATATTGCATTTCCTGCGGTGGCAGAGGAAGAGGCCGTGAGAGAATTGACGCCCATTGGAGGGTGTGGACTTGATTAGGGAGTCACGGAGGGAAAGGTCTTTGATGAAAGCGGATAGGTTTGAGGAGGGAAGTATATCCCTGGTGGTGGGGTCAATTTAGAAGTGGCAAAAATGTTGGCGGATCATGTGATTTATGCAGAGGTGGGTGGAATGGAAGATGAGGAACTTCCTCTCTCCATGCTCCGCCGTTGTTGTATTTGGAGGTGTTGGGTTCATGGACAGAGGTGCAGGACATGGATGAGATACGTTAGAGGGCATCTTCAACCACTTGGGAAGTGAAGTTCCGGTCTAAAAGAAGGAGGCCATTTGGTGTGTTCTGTGGTGGAACTGGTCCTCTGGGAGCAGATGCGGCACAGGCAGAGGAGTTGGGAACACAGGATAGCATTTGTGCAGGAGGTGGGGTGGGAGGAGGTGTAATCCAGATAGTCAGTGAGTTTGTAAAAAAGTACCAGTAACACTGACCTCCAGGAATATTTTCCCTCCCCAGCTCTATCCACTTTCCGCAAAAACGGTTCCCTCCATGACTACCTAGTCGATCCATGACCTCCAATGACCAACCCTGCCCTCCCAGCACCTTCCTCTGCCAACGCAGGAATTGCAAAACCTGCGCCCACCCCCGCCCCGCCGCCTCCGCCCAATGCCCCAAAGAAACCTTCCACATTCATCAAAGTTTCATCTGCGCTTCCACGCATGTCATTTATTGCATCTATTGCTCCCAATGGGGCCACTGGACACTTTCTCGTAGAGTGCTTCAGACAACATCTTCATGACATCGGCAACAATCATCCCCCACGCCCCATGACTGAACACTTCAACTCCCCCCGCCACTCTCCAGAGGACATGCTGGCCCTGGGCCTCCTCCACTGCCACTCTATCATCACCCGACGTCTGGAGAAAAAACGTCTCATCTTCTACCTCATGACACGTCATCCCCATGACATCAATGTGGATTTCACCTGTTTCCCCATTTCCCCTGCCGTCCCCAACCTTGCCCTAATTACAACCTTCCAGCTTGGCACCATTCTACTGACCTGACCCACCTGTCTATCTTCCTCCCCCCTTATCTACTCCACCATCTTTTCTGATCTAACATTCTTATCCCCACCTCCATCCACCTATTGCACTCTCAGCTGAATTCTTCCAAGCCCCACCCCTTCCGTTTATCTCTGCAACCTCGAGGCTCCGAGCCTTAATCCTGATGAAAGCCTTTTGCCCAAAACGTCAATTTTTTCCTGCAACTCGAATGCTGCCTGGCTTGCTGTGGTTCTTAAGCACCGCTCTAAAATTGACTGATCACCAGCATCAACAGTGCGCACTTCTGTCCAATTGATTCACCTATCCATTGATCTTCTGCGATCAAGAATGTCCACTCCCAGATCTCTTTGTCTGTCTACGTCACACAGAATACTCTGTTAATGTTTCTTCTCCCCATTTCGTTACCACTCATTGATCTGGATTCAATTCCATTCAGCATTTTATCTTCCAACCTGATTGATACATCACTGTAGTCTCTGATATTTTTCATCGTAGTCAACTTCACGACCATTTGTTACATCATCAGCAAACCTCTAACTCATGGCAATTACAACTATGTCTAAATCATTGGTCTACATCAGAAAACAGCGAACTCCGCTGGAAACACGCATCCAGACATGGTAAATTGCTGTTTTGGATTAACAACTTCAATAACAGCAGAACAGAACTCCTGATGTGATTTGTAAAATTGCTGCTGACTCTATCCGTTGGTCTCCTGAGCGATCACTTCTCACATATGGGAGTGGTGAATGACCGGTGCGCATTGTGACTGAGTAAGTGAGGTTACATCTCAGCGGGTAATTGAATCCCTTCCTGCATTCACCCCATGGCCCTGACTTCTTGGCGCTGTGGGTATCCTTGTGTCTATTAAGTTTGACAATCAGTTGAATTCGAGTCCACACAGGCACTATCCCCATTTTCCCCGTTGTTCATCTATTTTAATTCTTCCTTATTCTCCCATGGAATGTTGTCATCATTGGTCTGAAGAGCATTTGTTGTTCATTCTTAATTCACCTTGAACTGAGTCAGAGGGCATTCATGGGTGAATTACGTTGTTGTGGATCTGGATCACATATTGACAGGACTCGTTATGGTTGGGTCATTTCCCTTTCGAAGGGACATGAAAGAATGAGTGCTCAGTAAACTAAAGTTACTGTCTCTGTTCCTGCGACTGGGTTTATTTTTCAGATTTTATTCATCGAATTTAAATAACAGCAGCTGCCACGTTCCAGTCACCAAAGATGACTAGCCCAATATATCGCCGCTGCACTGACAACTCCCTGCAATATTTCTCAATTCAAAGAATGACATTGTCAATTCAGAGTATCCCAGAGAGAATACGACGCATTTCTGTGTTGGAACGGAAGCAATGTACGCTGTATTAGAGTGTTTACTGGAGCAAGAGACTCATGTGGAGACGATGTGAGCAAAAGTAGTTCTTACAGTCAAAGTAACAAAATACCGCTGTGTTAAGGAAAATCTCTGAGAATGCTTTCGATTCACCAGCCTCTCACTGACAGCTCCAGCACGCTCCCTCTGAGCCAGTCCTCAGTGGAGGTTAATGGGGGATCTGGGAAAATTTCACGAAGTATGGTCAGTCGGAGCAAAAGTAAGGAAGTCGTTCGTTTCTGCAGTGTTTCGCAATACTACCTTTCCCGTGAGCAGTCGAACAGACTAAATGATTGTGCCACAGACTGCGACGGCAAGCTCCACTAAAAAGTAATCCTTTAAAACCGGTGTAAGCAACACAACGTTATTGGGGTACACCCCATGGAAACAGATACTTCGGTGTATTTCATCCATGCTCACCACATAACCAAAATTAAACATTTCCTGTTCCCCAGCATTTGGCCTCAATCCCCCCTAAACCCATGCTATCCAGAAATTCATCCGATTACCATTGCAATTTTCTGAGTGCAATAGCCTCCTCCACTTCCTCTGGTAGCTCATTCCACACACGCACAACCTTGTGAGTGTGAAATGTGCCCCCGGTGCTTTGTCAATTTCAGACCACTCACCTTAAACCTATGCTCTCGAGTTTCCAACTCACCCCAGCTTGGGTAAAACACATAAATACTCAGTTCACAGCCCTTCCATAAAATCATATCGCAGCCGTTACACTGCCGGGAAAGTTGTCCCAGCCTATTCCACCTCACTCTACAGTCCAAACATTGACGACATCCTTGTCTATATTTTGTCACCAATTTCATGTCTCTTTTTTTTTAACTTTTTCAAGATGTCAATTACCCTGGACACCAACGAGCTATTGGAAAAAGAAAGGTGAAACGTAGAATGTCTTCAACTTTCAGTGCTGGATGCCACAGAGCTGCAGCGGGTCCCGCTGAGGCTTGTTTCTGTAGTGTAGTGGTCATCACGTTTGCCTCACACGCGAAAGGTCCCCAGTTCGAAACTGGGCAGAAACGGCTTTGTTCTGCAACTGCAGCCTTTTACACGGACAAGAACGGAGCTTTCTTGCTTGCTTCCCCATCTGCAAACCTGCCTTCGAATTTGCTTGAACAAATCTGCTCTCTTTGTGGAATGTAATGCAATTCCATTTAATGACTGTGCAAAGCATTGTAAAGGTTTTCTCCAACCTGGGTCTGATCATATGCCATTCTGTTTGAGATTGTAGTTACCGCGTTCTGATCCCTTCCACGAAAAGCAGTACTGCATTTGCATTCCTTGCGCAGGCGGCCAGGTTCAAAGACAGGGAAGAAGCTGATGCGCTGGTGTCACAGCGCACCACGGATTCCTGAACTAGTCTGTCAAATGTACCCCAAAGTCGTCTCTGCAAGGCCTCATTTGGAAGCTGTCTGTCGTTATTCAACGCGCGAGAATTGGCAGCAGAGGTGCTGAATCATGGTTTGGATCAGTTCGCACGTTAGTGGCTCATTCAATCAGCAACAGCAATGAAAGAAATTACACTCTCAGATGAACATTTGGACTTGTGTTTTCATAGTGTCGCTAGTATTAAGGTGCGCGCCGAGATCTAAGCCATGTTGGAACTAAAACGGAGGAATCGACAGAGAGGCTACAGAATGACATCGCATCCTTTTGGTTTTCTTTAAAGCACTGACGAGCAGGTAATTGTAAACGGGAGGGTGAGTGGGAAAGTGAGGCAGTTGCAGCTCTGGTGAAACTCCTTCTTTGTGAGTCACTCAGCAACAAGAGATGTGAAAGTGACTTAGGCGTGAGAGCTATTCACATCGACAACAAAAAGCACCCAAGTGCAGTTAGCACCTCTCACGGAGTGGGGGTGGGGTGAGTAATAACTTCTGTTAATATGTTCAGAAACTGCCTTTTAAATTGACGTGAACAGAAACTGCATTTCTAATAAGCACCATGGAATTTAGCAAAATTTATTGAGTTGCTTCTCGTCGATTCCCACACAGGTTTCCAACTCAGTTGGTATCGATGTGGCTCATGTCCAGGTATGAACATTTCTGCAGCAAATTGCACGGTTAAGGTAAAAGGCAAGGAAAGTGGCATCTCCAACTAGCCCCGAGGTCAGAGCATCCTCACAATGTGATCTGTCGTTCTCGGATTGTAATGCTACCTCCAGTATTAGGGTGGAGAACATTCTTTGGGACTCTAATCCTGCAAAACAGACGCAGTGACTGAAACTATAGTGCACAGTATGATGTGGAACACGGCCTGCTCAGCTTTGTGCATTTTCCCTGTATTCCGGTGTTTTTCGTGTTCCGTGTAAACGTGAAAGCTGCCCTGTTTTGAGCAATGGGTGAAATCATTCAGCAAAACAAGAATCGAAATTGAAGTAATGTCAAGCAGCTCATGGATATTTGACCAAATCATAAACGAACATATATTCTCACGCAGTCACAGATACATTTGTAGCTGAAAAGAGTCTGAGAAGATTGACTCAGCTTGCCATTGATTTTTTTCTGGATTGATGGGCTTTCATTATCTGCCGCGAAATTGACATTGTAGCCGAGCACATCCCAGCAGCTGTGCGAGTCGGAGAGGGACTATGGAACACTTTGCATGTGACTTTCCATCTGTTGTTACGCAGAAGCACAATTGGAAATGCAAGAAAATGGGGAACGCGGCTGTTTGGTAGTGTGGCCGAGCGGTCTAAGGTGCTGCATCCAGGTTCCACTCCCGAAAGCGGCGTGAATTCCAATCCCACATCTGATATTTCAACTGATCAACTCCACCGCTGCAGCTTGCTAAAATGCTGCTTCGATCCCCGCTGCATTGATGTTCAAAACAGAAGTGACGTTGGTTAGCTTCCTGGGGAATTCATTATGGTGTGGGAACGTGTTGAATATTGCAAATTTTCTCTGCTGTCATGATGGTGTTCGCCTCCCGCGCAGAAAATCGCAAACAGGTCGACTCTTGCTTTATGTTCCAAGCATGTTGAGATTTTACTGGAACCGAATGGAGACTGTTATTTCATCGCTGTTGTGAAACAAAGTCCTGTGGTGAGTCGATTCATTGTTATTTGGCTTTCTGGCGAATGGAAAAATCGTTCCAATGAATATGTTATGGAATTTCTCCCATTTCCTTCATTTCTGTCCTGGAGACATCGGAAGGGAAAGGTAATCTAATCGAGACTGTGATTGACGAAATTCACTTTTTTATGGCACATACTTATTATATTCTTTCTTTCTTTCTTTTCAGCATTGTCTGGGAAGTGGTGGTGCACTAAGGCTGCAGTATGTTTGAAAGAGTAGTTTGGAATTGCCGTGTTGTTAGTTGTGAAATTACTTGATGCCTCTTGACCTTGGACTGTCTCACATTTAGCATTCATGCTTCGCTGTGTCTGACCATGCATTAGGTATGCCAGATTTGTTTGTGTTCCGTGTTAAATGCTTTCTGTTTGCGATTTGCTCAATACATTACGAGTTAACAGGGTTTCTGAGGTAACTTCCAGCAGCAAAAATCCTCAACTGAGGATCTGGGAACATTTCACGAAGTATGGTCAATCGGAGCAAAAGTAAGGAAGTCGTTCGTTCCTGCAGTGTTTCACAATACTACCTTTCCCGTGAGCAGTCGAACAGACTAAATGATTGTGCTACAGACTGCGACGGCAAGCTCCGCTAAAAAGTAATCATTTAAAACCGGTGTAAGCAACACAACGTTATTGGGGTACACCCCGTGGAAACAGATACTTCGGTGTATCTCATCCATGCTCACCACATAGCTAAAATTAAACAAGTCCCATTCCCCAGCATTTGGTCTCAATCCCTCTAAACCCATCCTATCCAGAAACTCATCCGATTACCATTGCAATTTTCTGAGTGCAATAGCCTCCTCCACTTCCTCTGGTAGCTCATTCCATACACCCATAACCTTTTGTGTGGGAAATGTGCCTCGGGGTCCTTTGTCAATTTCAGACCACCCACCTTAAACCTATGCTCTCGAGTTTCCAACTCACCCCAGCTTGGGTAAAACACGTAAATACTCAGTTTACAGCCCTTCCATTAAATCGTTTCGCAGCCGTTATGCTGCCGGGAAAGTTCTCCCAGCCTATTCCACTTCACTCTACAGTCCAAGCATTGCCGACATCCTTGTCTATATTTTGTCACTAATGTCACGTCTTTTATTTTTAACTTTTTCAAGATGTCAATTACCCTGGATAACAACGAGATATTGGAAAAAGAAAGGTGAAACGTAGAATGGCTTCAACTTTCAGTGCTGGATGCCACAGAGCTGCAGCGCGGCTGGTTGAGGCTTCTTTCTGTAGTGTAGTGGTCATCACATTCGCCTCACACGCGAAAAGTCCCCAGTTCGAAACTCGGCAGAAACTGCTTTGTTCTTCATTTGCAGCCTTTTACACGGACAAGAACGGAGCTTTCTTGCTTGCTCTCCCATCTGCAAACCTGCCTTCAAAAATGCTCGAACAAATCTGCTCTCTTTGTGAAATGTGATGCAATTCCATTTACTTAGCTTGCAAAGCATTGTAAAAGTTTTCTCCAACCTGGGTCTGATCATATGCCATTCTATTTGAGAGTGTAGTTGCCGCGTTCTGATCCCTTCCACGAAAAGCAGTACTGCATTTGCATTCCTTGCGCAGGCGGCCAGGTTCAAAGACAGGGAAGAAGCTGATGCGTTGGTATCACAGCGCACCACGGATTCCTGAACTGGTCTGTCTGACAAATGTACCCCAAAGTCGTCTCTGAAAGGCCTCATTTGGAAGCTGTCTGTCGTTATTCAACGTGCGAGAATTGGCAGCAGAGGTGCTGAATCATGGTTTGGATCAGTTCGCACGTTAGTGACTCATTCAATCAGCAACAGCAATGAAAGAAATTACACTTTCAGAAGAACCTCTGGACTTGTGATTTCATCGCGTCACTAGTATTAAGGTGCGTCCCGAGATCTAAGCCGTGTTGGAACTGAAACGGAGGAATCGACAGAGAGGCAACAGAATGACATCGCATCCTTTTGGTTTTCTTTAAATCACTGACGAGCAGGAAAATGTAAACGGGGAGAGCGAGTGGGAAAGTGAGGCAGTTGCAGCTCTGGTGAAACTCCTTCTTTGTGAGTCACTCAACAACAAGAGACGTGAAGGTGACTCAGGTGTGAGAGCTCTTCAAATCGAGAACAAAATCAATCAAGTGCAGTTAGCACCTCTCCCGGAGTGGGGGTGGGGTGACCAGTAACTTCTGTTACTGTGTTCAGAAACTGCCTTTTAAATTGACGTGGACAGAATCTGCATTTCTAATAAGCAGCATGGAATTTAGCAAAATTTATTGAGTCGCTTCTCGTCGATTCCCACATAGGTTTCCAACTCAGTTGGTATCCATGTGGCTCATGTCCAGGTGTGAACATCTCTGCAGCAAATGATACGGTTAAGGTAAAAGGCAAGGAAAGTGGCATCTCGAACTGGCCCCGAGGTCAGAGCATCCTCACAATGTGATCTGTCGTTCTCGGATTGTAATGCTACCTCCGGTATTAGGGTGGAGAACATTCTTTGGGACTCTCATCCTGCAAAACAGACACAGTGACTGAAACTATAGTGCGCGGTATGATGTGGAACACAGCCTGCTCAGCTTAGTGCATTTTCCTTGAAGTCTGGTGTGTTTCGTGTTCCGTGTAAACGTGAAAGTTGCCCTGTTTCGAGCAATGTGTGAAATCATTTAGCAAAGCAAGAATCGAAATTGAAGTAATGTCAAGCAGCTCATGGTTATTTGACCAAATCATAACCGAACATATATTCTCACGCAGTCACAGATATATTTGTAGCTGAAAAGAGTCTGAGAAGATTGACTCAGCTTACCGTTGATTTTTGTCTGGATTGGTGGACTCTTTCGTTGTGATTTATTCAGCAACAAGAAGCATGAAGTTGGCTCAGGCAGGGACCTCTTCCCATCGAGAACAAAGAGCACTCAAGTACAGTTAGCATCTCTTTGACATCTTCTGTGGTGGGGTGGGGTATCACCTTTTGACTTCTTTTAATATTCTCAAAAACTGGAAGTTGTCCTGTTTCGAGCAAATGTCGAAATCATTTCCCAAAGCAACAATCCAAATACCAGCAATATCATGCAGCTCATGGATTCTTTGTCGAATCATAATCGAATATACATTCTCTCACACAGACATTACATTTGTGGCTTTCGCAAATCTCAGACGTTTGATTCAGTTTTCCAATTATTTTTGTCTGGATTGAAAGTTTGTTGTGAAATTGATATTGTAGTCGGGCATATCCCTGCAGCTGTGCCAGCAGGAGAGGGATCACAGAACTGTTTCCCTGTGACTTTGCTTCTAATGTTTCACAGGAGTACCATGGAAGGTGTCAGACAATGTGCTGCAGCTGTTGCTGGTTTCGTGGCCGAGTGATCGAAGGTGCCGGTTTCCCATTCTCAGCTGGCGTGTGTTCAGATCCGACCGCTGCCCTTTCTGGGTGCGTTGCCTGTTTTAATGCAGCGTGTTAAATGCTGCCGTGTTTAAACTCCAACACAACCATGTGGTTTTGCTTTTGGAAATGTACCTCTGATTTGGGAGAGTGCACACTCTCCATCCTGTCAATGTCCATGCTATAATGATTACGTTTGCGTCCCACATGAAATGTCCCGGTCTCAAGCGGTTCTACTGCTGCATCATGTTCCGGCCAAGTTGTGTTGTTCACTCTTTTCACTGAAACCTAGTGGAGATTGGTATTTCATCGCTGTTGTGAAACAAAATCCTGCAGTGACTTTACTTCTCCTTATTTGGTGTTCTGGCGAATGGGAAAATAATTCCTGTAAATTGTGATGTCATATGGTCTTAACTTTCTTTGATTTCCTTCACTTCTGCTCTGGAGACGTGGGCTGCAGGCACTGCCGCATTGTTGATCGGATGGGCAAACTCATCTAATTGAGACTGTGTTTGGGAATCTTCACGTTTCATGGCCCATTCATGTTCTGTTCTTTCTTTTCCCTCATTTTGGAGTGTTTGGGAAGGTGGCGGTGCACTAATTTTCCAATACATTTTGGGAGTGCAGTTTGGAATTACCCTGAAGGATCTAGGAGTGTTTATGGCTGATTGTCCTAGGACTGTCCCCAGAAGAGCATTCATGCTTCAATTTCACTGAAAATGCATTTTAAACAAACTCCCATTTCGCAGCATTTGGCCCCTATCCCACTAAACCCTTCCTGTTCAGAAACCCAATCAGTTGCGTTTGAAATCTTCAAAGTGTACTAGCCTCCTCCACTTCCTCTGGTAGCTGATTCCATACAAGCACAATCTTCTGCGTGGGAAAGCTGCCTCAAGTCCCTTTTATATTTTACCCATCCCACCTTAAACCTATGCTCTCCAGTTTTCAACTCGGCCCATATTGTGGAAAACAAAAATTTAAATATTCTGTTGACAAACTTTCCTTAAGGTCATTCTCGACGATGAAGGGAAAGTTGTCCCAGTATGTTCAGACTCGCCCAACATTCAAAACTATGCACCGCTGACAACATCCTTGTCTATATTTTTTCAGTAATTTCACGTGATTTTCTTAATTTTTCAATGATGCCAATTACGCTGGAGAATAACCAGCTCCTGGAAACGGAAAGGTGAAACGTTGAACTGCTGTAAATTTTAGTGCTGGCCTACTCTGAACACCAGCTGCTCGCGGCGTTGTTTCCTGTCGTGTTGTGACTGTTGGAGTCACCTCATATACGAAAGCTCCCCTCTTCAAAATCGGGCAAGAATAGCCTTATTCCCTATGACAGCCTATCAGACTGACATGAGCAGAGCTTTGTAACTTGCTGTTCACGTCAGCAAACCCGCCTTTGAATTTGATCGCTCATACATGCTCGAATGGTGAAAAGGAATGCAATCCCGTTTCATTACTGTGTGAATCATTGTTTCGTTTTTCTCCAACCAGGTTCTGAATAAGCACAGATGTGTACAGCATTGATGACCATTCTGTTTTAGAGAGGAGTTACCGTGCTCTGATCCTTCCACTCAAAGCAGTACCCCACCAGAGAAACAGTAACCATCATAAACTGGATGATACCCAGGCCCATCGAGGTGACTGCCTGAGTTACATCGCTATGGCTCTGGTACTGGGATAATACTAGCCCACGGCTTGACCCAAACTGGAAATTAAATACAGCGCTTCAGGCTGTTCAGTCCAACTGTATACCATTAAGATAGAGTGTGCATAGCATTCCCTATATATAACCACTTCATCAAATCCTTCCTGTCAATCTATCTAACAACTTAATGTTCGATCTCATCTTCCATTTCCGCAGCTGATGTGAACATCTTATTTTCGCCTTCCTGTTGTGGTTCTATTCGCCGATCTGGGAATTTATGTTGCAAACGTTTCGTCCCCTGTCTAGGTGACGACCTCAGTGCTTGGGAGCCCCTGTGAAGCGCTTCTGTGATGTTTCCTCCGGCATTTATATTGGCTTATCTCTGCCACTTTCCGTTGTCAGTTCCAGCTGTCCGTTCCAGTGGACGGTATGTCGGGTCCAGGTCGACGTGCTTATTGATTGAATCGGTGGGTGCTTCCATGAACACCAACTAGCCACGAAATGACATGACCAGCTATCCTTAGTAGCCAGACACGCAGTTGACAAGCAACATGAGTTCGACTGGGGCAACACTACTATTATAGGTCAAGCCAAACAGAGAACAGTCAGGGAATTCGTAGAGGCATGGCACTCATCCACAGATTTCTGCAGTCAGTTCACTGGAACATTCACACTCTTGCGTGTGTCTGTGTTGGTGCTTTACCACACACCATGATGTTTGAAACCTTTACTCACTGACATACGAGATAAATATGTTCTCTTTATGTCTAAATGAATTTAGTGACTGTTGGATCTTTATATCATGTTTGAGTTGTCTCGCCGATCTTCAGTTCTTTCAAACTGTTTCTCTGTGAAATGATTTTCATATATTATCGTGGTCCATACAGTGTAATATCTCAGATCAAACAAATCCAATTTCAGAAAGACACCTTTCTAATTTCCACACCTCCTCCCAAACAAATGGTCGAATCATCTCGAAAGATACAAAAAAAACCCTCAAATGCGAAAAGGAATCTGAGACATTGTGTGTCCTGTGGTGCAAACCTATTGTAGAATGCACAGCCCCCCACACGGAAGGATGTTACACAAGAGATGAAGCTCTTTGCTGCTTATGGATATCAATGGTGATGAAAGGCAATGGTGAAGGTTGTTAACAATCAGAAATATTATTTTGTCCCACATGTTAACAAGCTTAGATTACTTACAGTGTGGAAACAGGCCCTTTGGCCCAATAAGTCCACACCGCCCAACGGAAGCGCAACCCATTCTCCTACCTTTACCCCTTCATCTAAAACTACGGGCAACTTAGTATGGACAAATCACCCAACCTGGACAGTTTTGGGTTGATGGGAGGAAATCAGAGCACCCAGAAGACAACCACACAGAGAATGCATAAACTCCATACAGGGAGTTACCTGAGGCAGGAATTGACCTTGCGTTTCTGGCACTGTGAGGCTGCAGTACTAACTATCGTGCCACTGTGCCGCTTTTGATGCTGCTGAAGCAGCATTCAACTAAGCAAGTGGAGAGGATTCCATATCACACCTGACTTACATCGTGGAAGGTGGGGAGTCAGGAGGGAGTTGAGCGCTGCAAGACTTTTACCTCTACCCAGATCATATATCAACAGTTGTATGGTCAGTCCTGTTCAGTTTCTCACCAACGTTACGCCCCGAAATGCTGCTCATGGAGGATTCAATAATGATATTGCTGTTGAATGTCAACAAGCAATACTCAGATTTTCTCTTGTTGAAGATGGTTTTTGGCAGGCAGCTGTTACTTGCCACTTGTGCAGATTTTAGATACTGGTCAGGTCTTGCTACATGTGGGTATGCGATTTTTGAGAACATTTTTAGCTTAGGTTGAGGTTCAGATTGTAAGATTGTTCTCAGTGAGAACAGGCCTACCAGCTCAGCGAGCAACCTTACAACCTGAACATATGGATATGTGCTATATCAGTATCTGAGCAGTTGAAAATGATGCTGAATATTATCCAATTGTAAACCAACATCCCTACCTCTGAAGGGAAAGTGATTGGCAAAACAGCTGAAGATGGTTGGGCCAAAGACCCGACCCTAAGGAACTCCCCTCTAACTAAGAAGGCCTGGATTCGCAAGCCCCCCGCCCTGCACCTGCTTCACAAGTGGGACATGACACGTCTGAACAGGTTGATTAAAAAGTTCACCTGCAGAAAAGTCCAGAGATTCAGGTAGACAGTTGTTTATTTCAAAGATCACCTGAGGGTGAAACTGTTATAAAGCTATCGCCCAGGACACTGCAGCATCAGGATAATGGGTTCTGAAGAAGATGCACACAGGACTGGAATGGTTCACTTTGTTTCTCTGTCCACATTTCCTGCCAGACCCTGTTGACCCAGCACTGTCTGATTTCCTGTCAGATTTTCATGAGTCATCCTTAGGCCCCGCCGGGCACGGTGACGTCACGGGCCGTCTGCGCATGCGTCCAGCTCCACGGCCAAGATGGCGGCGATTCACCTCGGAACTGCGATACATTGAACCGCAAGTTATTTATCAAGGTGCTTGCTTCTAGCTGAAAGGACTTTCACAAGATGGTGGAATGAAGCCTAGAATGTTGATGTCCCTTGCCCAGCACTGTGTCTATGTCCTTACTTCAGGGTCTGAATACAGAAGGCCACTAACTCCTCCCTGTGCTGTTTACTGTGAGTGATCTGACCAGCCCACCCCCCAACACCAACACCAACCTTAGCAACCAACAGAGCCTCTTTCAGTTTGTCCCCATCTGTGTAACTGTCTCCAACCCAGCCACCTGGTATTGTCCATTGCTTTCCTATCCACGTCGCCTCCAGAGCCTATAAGTCCACTTACATCTTTAAACATCTTCAGTCACTACAATCTTCCATATCTCTGTTAGTATATAGAATACCCTTCTCCCTGAAACACCCTGAAACTCCCAGACAACTATACACCAGTGAGCCTGACGTCGTTGGTGGGCAAGTTGTTGGAGGGAATTCTGAGGGATAGGTTGTAAATGTATTTGGAAAGGCAAGGACTGATTCGGAATAGTCAACATGGCTTTGTGCGTGGGAAACTTGATTGAGTTTTTTGAGCAAGTACAAAGAGGATGAAGGCAGCGCGGTAGTTTTAAACAAAAGGATTTCAGTAAGGTGTTTGACAAGGTTCCCCGTGGTAGATTGATGAGCAAGGTTAGATCTCATGGAATACAGGGAGAACTAGCCACTGGAGACAGAGGTTGCTCAAAGGTAGAAGACAGAGGATGGTGGTGGAGGGTAGTTTTTTAGTCTGAAGACCTATGACCAGTGGCATGCCACAAGGATCGGTGCTGGATCCTCTCCATTTTGTCATTTACATAAATGATTAGTTTGCAAGCATCAGAAGTACAGTCAGTAATTTTGTAGATGATACTAAAATTGGAGATTACCTCAGATTACACCAGGATCTTGACCAGATGGACCAATGGGCTGAGAAGTGGCAGATGGATTTTAATTCAGATAAATGCGAGGTGCTGCATTTTGGAAAGCAAATCTTATCAGGAATTATACACTTCATGGTGAGGTCCTAGGAATTGAAACTGCACAAAGAGACTTTGGGGTTAAGGTTCATTGCACCTTGAAAGTGGAGTCGCAGGGAGATAGGAAGTGAAGAATACATATTATATACTTTCGTTTATTGGTTAGTGTATTCAGTACAGACATTGGGAGGTCATGTTGTGTACAGGACATTGGTTAGGCAACTGTTGGAATATTGCAAGCCATTCTGGTCTCCTTCCTATCGGAAAAATGCTGTTAAACTTGACTGCTTTAGAAAGATTTACAAGGATGTTTCCAGGGTTGGAGTATTTGAGCAATAGAGAGAGGCTGAAGAGGATGGGGAAGTTTTCATTGGAGCGTCGGAAGCTGAGGGGTGACCTTATAGATGTTTACAAAATTATGAGGGGCATGGACAGGGTAAATGGCCAAAGTGGTCAGGGATTCCAGAACTAGAGAACATAGGTTTATGATGAGAGGGCTAAGATATAAAAGAGACCTAAGGGGCAGTTTTCTTTAACAAAGAGGGTGGTACGTGTATAGAATGAGTTGCCAGAGGAAGTGATGGAGGTTGGTACAATTGCAACATTTAAGAGGCATTTGAATGGGTATATGAATTGGAGGCGTTTGGAGGGATATGGGCCAGGTGCTGGCAGATCGGACGAGATTGGCTTGGGGTATCTGTTCATCATGGATGGTCGGACCGAAGGGTCTGTTTCCATTGTGTACATCTCTATGACTCTATGACTATGCCTCTATGAAGCTCTGTCTGTGCCTATCAGTCTGCCTGCCTCTAACCTATATCCATCCTTATCCCTATCTCCAGAATCTAACCCGGGTCCCTCTCTCACTGTAAATTTCTCCAATCCCTAAACCACTTTGTCCCACTGACGTTCTTGACCAGATATAACTCTGATTAACTTGAACATCCTCGAGTCCCTGTAAGACTCACTATTTCTGTAACCTCTACCCATCCGTTCAACCCCCCACTACTGAGGAATGGCCCCCTGCATTTGGCGTAAGCCAGATGGAATGGCAGTGAACAGATATGATGGAACTGTCAATCCGGAAATGTGGCTGCAGAATGACATTCGCAGGGAAATGAATACTGAAGGGTTTTGTGGGATCGAGGCAGGCTAGGCAAAAAGCCAAAACGTTGTGAAGAAAGGATGAGGTTAACGCAGTAACGAGACATTCATGTGGCAGTGAAGATCAACATTTGGAGTCCTATTTGAGTGGAGCTGAGAATGAGCAAGCAGCAGCAGCCCTGAGCAATAATTCTTTTATACAACCAACCAGTGATGGTAATGTCAACATGGTGAGAGTCAGGATACTGAGTGTACTTGTAGCAAGGGCAGTACAGTAAATGTGTGTGAAATTAGTCCCATCCCGACTGGATAACTAATGAGTATCAGGGCCGTAATGGATGGAATCCTGGATTGTATACTAGATATTTTTCCATAACATCACATCAAGGATCCATCAACAAAATTGTCTTTTGTAGATCAAATGCTGTGTAATTATAAATATCTAGTAATCCCATTATATAAAAGTGTTTTGTGAGCCCACCTCCATAATGTTATGCAGGACATATTGAGTTTGAGTTCTGACCATGAGATGGAGGAGCGGAATTAGGCTATTTGGCCCATTAGGCCATCTGTCTTTCAGTCAGATCATGGTTGATTTGATGATCCTCCACTCTATTTACCTGCCTTTTTCACAAAACTCCTGTTTCTCTGACTCATTAAAACCTGACCAAGTCTGGTGCAAATGTTCTTAATGACCCAACCTCGATAGCCCTCTGCAGTCAGGAATTCCCACAGAGTCACTACCCTCTGAATGAAGGCATTCCTCCTCATCTCCACCTTAAATGGGTGGACCCTTGCTGGGATTTTATACCTGCAGAAAGTGAGGTCTACAGATGCTGGAGTATCAGAGCTGAAAATGTGTTACTGGAAAAGCGCAGCAGGCCAGGCAGCATCCATCGAACAGGAAACTCGACCTTTTGGGCATAAGCCTCCTGATGAATGGCTTATGCCCGAAACTTCGAGTTTCCTGTTCCTTGGATGCTACCTCACCTGCTGCGCTTTTCCAGCAACACATTTTCAGCTAGGATATTATCCCCTCTGGTTACAGATTTTTGCACCATTGAAACGAAAGGAAGTGACAGAGATAATTATTGCAGATGACATGAAAATTGGTGGAGTCGGGTTAATGAGCAAGGAGATCCAAGGTTGCAGGAGGTTACAGATCAGTTAGAAAGAGGTCAGAGAAATGACAAATAAATTTTAACCTGGGCAAGTGTGAGATGATGTAAAAGTCAAGAAGAAAGTTAGGATACTGAGGGACATTGATGTACAGAAGGATCTTGCTGCAAGTCAGTAACTCCCTGAAAATGCCAACAGAAGTGTTTCAGACGGGAAAGAAGGCAAATGGAAAACTGGCATTCATCGGTCACAACATTGGGTATAGAGGTTTGCATCTGATGTTGTAATTGTATAAAATGTTTGTTTGGCCACATTTAGAGTACTGTGTGCAGTTCTCATCTCCACACAATAGGGAGGATGGGGAGCTTTGGAGGGGGTACAAAAGGGGCTTATCAGCACGTTGCCTGTGTTAGGGTGCATTAGATATAAGAGGAAATTAAACAAAGTTGGATTGTTTTGTGAGAGTATCAGAAGCTGACAGGCGACCAGGTACGGGAAAATAAAATTAAGAAGGGGTATATCATGTGGATAGTCGGAATCTCTTTTGCAGTGTGTAAGTTTCAAATAGTAAAGCACATAGATTTACGGTGAGAAAGAAGAAGTTCAAACGAGATGTGTGAGACACGTTTTTCTAACGTAGAGAGTGGAAGTTACTGAGGGAGGTCGGAGAAACAGAAATGAGAGCAAAGCATTGAAGTGGCATTTAGACAGAAACATAACAAGCAGAGAATAGAGGGATATGGCCCATGTGCAGGTACATAGGACTTGTTTAGAATAGCATCGTGGACAACACAGCCATGGTGTGCCGAAAGGATCTATTACTGTGCTGTACTGTTCTGTTTCCTAACTTCTCAGCATATAAACTGTCAAAGCCTCCCAGAATCTTAAATGTTAAATTCAACTTCTCTGTCATGTTTTATGTACGTCAATGTGTTCAACCTCAGTGTACTCGACCTCTTCCCATTAGAAAATCCCTTCATTCGCAGGATCATCCGAGTGACCCTTCTCTGGCCTGCCTCCAATGTGACAATGTCGTTCCTTAGGGCACTCAGATTGCTGGTAATATTCTAGTTGTGGTCTGATTGTACCTTACCCTAGATCTCCCTCCTTTTTAGGCTCCATTCCCTTTGTAATAAATGCCAGTATTTGATTTTCCTTCTCTATACCTGCTGACCCTGTGAGCTACCTTTTTCAGATTGATACTCAAGAAATCCCACAACCCTTTCTGCTGTCAGCATGAAACCAAATAGTGTTACCCTGACACTAAGTCAGGAACTGGAATGTGTTAGGAAGGATATGTCAATATACAATATCCGGACCTTTAGAAACACATTTTATACAAAGAATGTGTTAATGAGCCTGTTAGATTTTATTTGTTGGTGTGACAATAAATGGCAGAATAAATAAGGGTGTCTGAGATGTCTGATGGTACAGAGGTTATGGATTATTTAAATTTTCAAAAGCCTTTGCGCAAGTTTCAAGAAGCGCTAATGAGTAACTTGGTAGAGAATAGGGCCCGTTAAAGATCAATGAAGTCACCTATGTGTGGAACCAGAGGAGATGGATGAGATAATAGACAAAATAGTGTTGTCAGAATTTACTGTGGAAAAAGCCACGGAAGTTCAGGAACTTGGGTAAATAAATAGTGATGTCTTGAAAAGAACGCTCAACAAAGAAGAGAAAGAGGTGGAGTCTTAAAACAAATAAAAGTAGATGAATCCACAGGAGCTCATTAGGTCGATCCTCGAACGTTGTGGGAAGGTAAGGAAGAGATTGCATTGTCCCTAACAGAGGTATTTACATTATCAACAGACACAGTGAGGAATCTGAAGACTGGATGTCGGTTAATACTGTTCCATCACTTAACGCTGCAGGGAAAAGCCAGGAAATTACAGCCCAGTGATGGGTAAGTTATTGGAGGAGCTTCTGAGAGAAAGCAGGTAAATATATTTGGAAGAGCAAGGGATGATTAGAAATAGTCATCATGGCTTGGCGAGTGGATTCAGTGTTTCTCAAACCGGATTGATTCTTCAAGGAAGTAGAGACAGTGAGGTCTGCAGATGCTGGAGATCAGACTTGTCAGGATGTTGCTGGAAAGGCACAGCAGGTCAGTCAGCATCGGAAGAGCAGGAAAATCGACATTTCAGCCTGGAACGCTTTATCAGGAATGAGGAGGTTGCCAAGAGATAGATGAAGGCAGAACAGTCAATGTTGTCTACATGGACTTCAGCAAAGCATTTGACATGGTTCTAAGGGATGTAGAACGTCTAGTCAAGAGGAAGAAGGAAGCTGACTTAAGGTTGAGGAAGCAAGAATCAAATAGACCTCTAAGGGATTAGATGGAACAGCATGGTGTCCCCGTGGTTAACACTGCTGCCTCATAGCCTCAAAGCACGTCTCCCTGGTGTCTAACTATCTTTTATCTCTGTGTCACAAATCCATCTACCTTATTGCAGGGACTTAATTTACAATTTCCTTCAATTTTCTGTCACAAATCGATTCGCTGATGTACAGTTTTAGTTAAACTTTGACCCTGTTACTTTCTGCTAAGCTTCATCCACATTCCCATGCAGTTCCGATGCTTCACTTTTTCTATTTGGATTTGGTAAGGTCCTTCGAACTGAACTCTGCCTCTGCCAATTTAAAGCCCGGTCCCTAAACCTACCGACATGATTGGCCAGGACACTGATCCCAGCACAGCTATAGTGGGACCAACTAAATGGATTATTTTTTAAATCCGGCATGGGATCTGGGTGTCTTTGAATGACCAGTCTTGCCCGCCCAGCCCTAGCTGCCCTTGAACTGATTAGCTTGCTTGGCCATTTCAGAGGGTAATTGAAAAACAAACAATTTGCTGTGGGTATGTCATGCAGATCACATGAGGATGGCAAAAGTCCCCAACTGTCTTCTTGATGAACAAACGTTGTTTTGGACATCAGCAATGGTTACATACTTATTCATGTGTGGTTAATTGCAAATTGAAAACAGATATTGATTTGAAATTCCACCATTTCTGATGGTGAGATTTCAATCTGCCGTCACTGAAGTTTGGGCGAGGTTTTGGATACATGATCTCGCAATAATACCACTAGGCCATCACTTCACCTGCTCAAGGGTTGCTCATTCCTGAGCACTAATACTAGGGCATTAGGAACCTAACCCTGTTCTTCCTACACGATTGTTTCATTCTCAAATCTTCCTGCCCTCTGGTGATATCACTCACTCTCTCTTCATGTGATATCTCTCACTGTGTTGATCTAATTGCTGCCTCTCTCAGCGTCTCTCACTCTTGCACTACACCAGATCCTGAGCCAATTGAAGTCTCCACTCCAGGGAGACACGACAGCACAGGCCAGGGATGGAGTCTGGGATTTTTCAGACTTCTGAAATGCTCATTTCGGGTTTCACCCATCTCCAGTGGCTCGACACATCGATGGCCTCACTGATCTTTGAGGAGCCCTAGTGTCTCTCCAGTTGTACTTGGGTGCTGCAGAAAATTGTTTAGATTCTTCTTAACCTTATCTGCCAAAACTATCTCATTCCCCCAACCCATGTTACTTTCCAGCTTATCTAGCCTCTCCAATTATTTCAAACCCTCCAGGATCAGCAACATCTTCGCCAATCTTTGCTCCATTTACAGGTTCAGGAAATGCTTCTTAAATCAGGATGATCAGAATTCTATGCAGATCTCCAAAGCGTATATGAATAAGAAGGGTTTAGTGGGATAAGTGCCAGTAAATGGAACTAGAATGGTTATGATATCAGGTCGGTGTGGCCGAATTGGACTGATGTGCCTGTTTCGTTGCTGTACATCTCTATGACTCTAACAGTTTCCCACTGTGCATTTACAGCCTGAGACTTCAGTCTGTTTCCCCTGTTTACCTTGCTCAGTTCTCCTCTTGAACTCATGTAATTGGCTTTGTTTCTGATGCTTGGGTGTGCTTTATGGTCAATTGAAATCCTGACAATCTCTTTGAATTCCACAATATTGCAACCTTCTGGAGGATCTCTGTGTGACATCACACCTTCAGTCAGCTTCGTCACTCAACGGTCGATCTGAGATAGTGAAATCCCGAGCCATTTGCACAATGTTATACAAAGAAACGCTGACAAAAAAACATACAAAGAGGAGCTCTGATAATATCACTCTTGCAGGGTGACTGCCCAAGATCATGCAAAACTTGAAGTCTCCCAAAATTATCATAATGCCTTTGTTACAATTTCCAATGAATTCCTGTTTAATACAGGGAGGAACAATGAAATGCTGCTAGGAATTTCTGCTTGCGTTTGTGACACATGGGACCCAGAATCTGCATTCAGGCTGATTCAGCCACATCATCTGAGGCCACACACTTTCTCTGTATTGCCCTTGTTATTGATTACTGTCAGGGTTACCCATCCTGAACTCCTGTTCTGCCCGAGATCCCACAAGATTGTGAACCGTTGAATATTTGCGTTCCACCTTTTGTTCACCCTGTAACCACCTGTCTCTGCTGACTAAATCCCATTTATCTCTGTGTCACAAGTCTATTACGTTATTGCAGGTATTTTGGCAATTCCAAAAGAAACAATATTATTATTTATTCTTTCCCACAATGTCCTGTCACAAAGTGATTCACTGATGTACAGTTTTAGTTAAATTCTGTCCTTTCTTATTCCTTTCTGCTTGTCTTCAGTCACATCCCCATGCTGTTCCGATGTCTCACCTTTTCTCATTGGATTTGGAAAGCTCCCTTCGTCTGAAACCTGTCCCTGTGTCCTCCGTGTCAGCTTAAAGCTCTGTCCATAAACCTATAGACATGATTGGCAAGGACACTTGTCCCAACGATGTTGTTTGTAATTCACTCATGCGATATTGGTGTCGTTGGCTGGCCAGCATTTCATGCCCACTTCCGAGCTGCCCTTGAGCTGTATGCTTTGCTCGATCATTACAGAGGGCATTTTAAAGTCAACTCCATTGCTCTGGGTCTGGAGTCATATATAGGCCAGGCCAGTTGCCTACTACTGATTTACTTCCTGAAAGAATGTTTAGCATTCAAGTGAATATCCCTGCCACCGGCATTAAATTCTAGATGAACAGGCTAGTGAGAGTAATATTAGGCCATCGCCTGGCACACTGATATCTCCCTCATCCCTGAGTACTGATCTCAGTGCACTATGAATCAAACCCCTTCTTCTTGACCGTGGTTTGATTCTGATAACTTCCTGCACTCTGGCGATATCACTCAGTATCTCTCCATGTGCTATCTGTCACGATGAAGGTTTAATTGCTGCCAGTGACTGCACCTTTTGCAGCTACTCCAGATCCTGAGCCAACAGAATTCTCCACTCCAGGGAGAAGAGGCAGCGCAGGCCAGGGATGGAGACTGGGCTTTTCCAGATCTCTGTGGGACTCTGTGCCATTCTCCCTGTGTAACCTTCACTGTATCACTCTAATTTCCCATTCTGCCTATTTCTCTGTCTCCTGCATGTATTCAGGACGTTCCTGACTCAATAAACTTCCCATCTGCTGGGTGTTTCATCCATCATCTCATTGAACACAATTGGTCAGCCAGAGGGCAGGGAGATCTGGAGTCTTCAATAAATCCTGCAGCGAGGTAAGATCACTCACAGTGAACAGAGCAGAGCGAATTTAAGGGATCGATGTTTGGTCTGGAAGACCTGGCACAGATACAGTGCTGAAGGGTGAAAATAGAGCATGAAGGCCCCAGGCTCAATCTCCACTCTCTTGTTAACTTTTATCACTGCTGTTCTGAGCCTTCCATTGACAAAATAGAAAGTTCAAAGTTATCACTCCAGGCCTGTGCTGTCTTAGTGACCATCAGGACAACATAGGGGAAAGAAGGCCTCCCTCAAGAAGGTGGTATCAAAAACTGGGATCTTTCTGTTCTCTATTCCCCCTCTCACACGGTCTCTTGTAATGTGATAGAGTCATACGGGAAGAAAACACACCTTCTGGTCCATCCCATCTGTACCAGCGTCTTGAATGGTTGTAATTGCCAGAAAAGTTCCCATTTCTGCAATCTCCACCCCTCCCATTACCCTGTTATAAATTTGAAACCTACTCCAATGCTGACGACTCTCCCTATTTGTAAATTGCTCCAGTCTCGACAACATGCCCATGTCAATAATCTCATCCTGCACTCAGTATAATAATCTCTATTTCTGTAGTTTCCCACAATAACTGCAGTCCATCCTGTCTCTGTAAAATCCTCCAGCACGGACCAAAATATCCACCTATGTACCTTCCTCAAGCCCCAAAAGAACATAATGTCACTGTAAACTTCTGCAGGCCTGATCACATTTCTGTCTCCTGGTCTACAGCACCACACGACCTCTGTAACGCTCTCCCATGCCTACCGACCTCCTTATCTGTGTGAAAACCTCCGGACCCTTTTCCAGTGGCAACAACAATCCCCACATCTGTGCGCTCCTCCCCGCACCTTAACCATCCTCTCGCTGTGTAGCTCTGCAGTTTAGGGTGGCATAGCGGTTCTGTGGTGAGCACTGCTGCCTCACAGTGCCACAGACGCATGTTCGATTCCAGTCTTGGGGAACTGTCTGCATGGAGTAAGCTTATTCTCTCTGTGACTGCATGGGTTTCCCCAGATGCACCGTTTTCCTCCTACATTCCAAAGATGTGCAGGTCAGGTGAATTGGCTATTCGAAACTGCCCATTGCGTTAGGTGCATTAGTCAGAGGGAAATGTTTCTGGGTGGATTACTCTTTGGAGAGTTGGTGTGGACTTGTTCGGCCGAAGTGCCGTTTCCATACTGTAGGGAATCTAATGAAACCTAAACTCTCCCTCTGCGTTCCATTTTACTGATCCTAAAAATATTCCTCGAACAATTAAACAGCTCCAAACCTCCCAATCTCTGGAAACTGCACCAGTTCCAACATCCCTCCTTATAGGTGTAACCGCTTCCTGAAACGCTCTCAACATATGGAGACCTCACAATCCTCCCAATCTATGCAATCCTCTCAGGTCATGCAATACTCCCGATCTGTAGAACCCAGTCCAATGCCTTTGACTCTCCCAATCCAGTTCCTACAAGAGTCACTATCTGTGTAACATTCTCCCGTCACTATCACCCGCCCTGTCAATGTAAGCTTCTCTAGTATATCCATCCATCTACTCAGCTCAGTACCTTCTCCAGCTCTTTTAGCGCTATCTGAGTAAATGTCACCCTCATCTATAACCCTCCCTACGGGAGGTACCGTTCTGCTGATTCATCACCCTCTCGCTGAATAAATTCTTCCAGATATCCATTCTAAAGGGTCGTTACTTCACTCTAAAGCTGTGCCCTTGATCCCTAGTCTCTCCGCCTAGAGGAAACATCCCCCCACACCCCAGTCCAATCCATCCAGACCCCTCAGTATTCTGTAAGTTTGAATGAGATCCTGCCACCGCCGCCTCTGAAACTTCATCAAGTACAGACCCAGAGACGTCACCTGCTCCTCATATGGCAAGCATTTTATCCTGAGCTCTTTATTGGACAACTAGTTCTCGTACCCCCTCACATCCTTTGTCCAGTCTGTTAATGTATAACATGTGCAGCGTGGCCCCAACATTGACCCCTGCTGAGTTCCCCTCGTCACCAGTTCTCATCGTGAAAATGACCCCTTTATACCTACTCTATCTTCTGCTCATCAGCCAATCCTCTACCCATGCCAAGCATGTTGTTCTGAAACTGAAATTTTATTTCACAAACCATGCTGGATTTGTTTTGCTATCTGGCTGTAAACAAGCAAAGTAGATAAACGGAAGGAGTGATTTGTCGGGATTTTCAGAAACCTTTCAACAAGGTCCCACTGAAGAGGTGGATACGCAATATTGGCAGATGTGGGATTAGAGGGAATGTACTGGCATGGATTGGGAATTCTTTAACAGAAAACTAAGTGGGAATAAATGGATTAGTGCTTGATCCCAACTATTCACAAAAGGATTTGATGCATTTGATGGATGGACAAAATCTACTGCTTCCATGTTTGTTGCTGACACAGAACGAGATGGGAATGTGGGTTGTGTGGAGGAAGCAAAAGGGACATGAACAGTCCAAGAGTTTCCCTTGGACAAATGCATTGATGTGATGTGGCCATCACTTGCTTGGCCATCATTACCTTTCCATTTGTAATTCCATGGCGAAGGTGGTGGGGAGCTGCCTTCCTCACCCTCTGCAATCCGTTAGGTGTAGGGATAGACACAGTGCTGGGAGGATGGAGCGTGGCTTGGAGGGCACCTTGGAAATGCTGAAGTTACCGTGCACCTGGAGCTCCTGTCCTTCCAGTGTATAGTTGCTCCGGGTTTGTGCTGCTGTACGGGCCTTCCTGAGTGACCTCAGTGCTGCTTGTAGATACGTTATTTATTTATTCACTCGTGGTTATGAACATAGCCGGATGTATTGTTGATTTGGAGTTGTCCCTGAGAAGGTGGTGGTGAGCTACCTTCCTGAGCTACTGCACCAGCCGTTGGAACTGTTGTTATCTGTGTACCCTCTAGCAGGCGCTACAACACTCATCACGTCTGTAAATGCATACAGACAATGCAACTCTTCCTGTATATGTGACATCCTCCTCTGCCAACAACACTTATTGTTCATCAGAATGTCCCACCACTTCCATTGCCATCTGTGCTAGTGATCTCTCAAATTTCTTTATTCTTGTTTAAACTTCTGATCACCTATAACCTCTTCCTTTCTAAATTTGTAACCCCTCAGTATCTGTAACTCTCCATATAACTGTATTCAATGACAGCACAGGTTCCCTCCTTAAATCTCTGTGAATTACAGCGGCTGGTTGTGGTAAATTGGTACTTTTCATCCTCCTTATCCATCTTAGCTCTTCCAGCCCCTACAATCCCACTATTTAGAACGCTCCCATTCTCTGTACCTCCTTATGTTCTGAGGGTCCTTGAACACCACGAGTCCTTGAACACCACGAGTGCAACCCCCCAGTTACTGCGAGTCTTCTAGCTCTGTAGCATCCAACAGTCTCCAGTGCCTTACAACACTTGCTGGCTGTCAACTTGAATTTGTTGAAATCTTCACATCTCAGGAAGCAGCTCACAAAAAGCCCTTTAGACTCTACAATGCTACGTCACCAACAATCCACCATCTCTGGACTCATTTTGCCTCCCGCAGTGCCTACAACTCTCTCTGTATCTTCCAGTAACCTACTTTAAACACGGCAGGTCTGCCTACCTCTCCAGATAACCTGTTCCATCCCCAACAGCTCCCTCAATCAGTGTAACACCCTCTGCTCTTACTAATCCTTCTCTTTTCCACTGTCTTCCAGGCACAGCGGCGATCCTGTGAGTGACCAGTGTGGAATGGGATGTTATACATCTCAGCTGAGGCTTGAGGCCTACCATTACCTGGCAGTCACAAAGGGAGAGAACCTGAGAGAGAGCAGCACAGAGCGGGAGAATATAAATCGGCAGCGAGGATCGAGGCCGACTAGGACTTGGAGTTGGAGAAACAGCAAAGCAGGAGGCTCGAAATCAGCACCGAGTCACAGAGGGAGTGACCACGTGAGGGAGCAACTTGGAGCAGGAACATGAGGTTCACTCAGGACTGCGAGTTACAGAAGCACCAAAGTGAGAGGATATAAATCAGCACTGAGGATCCAAGCTTAGTCATACCTGGAAATCACAGAGACAGTGACCCTATGAAGGAGCAGAATGTAGAGAGAGCTGGAGGATTACACGTCCCTGGGAGTCACAGAGACGTTTACCCTGTGAGGGAGCGGAGTGGAGTCGGAGCTGGAGCATTACACATGTCTGGGAGTCACAGAGACTGTGACCCTGTGAGGAAGCAGAGTGGAGTGGGAGCTGGAGGATTACATGTCCCTGGGAGCCCCAGAGACGGTGACTCTGTGAGGGACCAGAGTGCAGTAGGAGATGGAGGATTACACGTACCTGGAAGTCACAGGGTCAGTGACCCTGTGAGGGAGCAGAGTGGAGTGGGAGCTGGAGCATTACACATACCTGAGAGTCACAGAGACCGTGATCCTGAGACGGAGCAGAGTGGAGTGGGAGCTGGAGGATTACACATACCTTGGAGTCAAGGAGAAAGTGACGCTGTGAGGGAAAAGAGTGGAGTGGGAGTTGGAGGATTACATCTCCCTGGGAGTCACAGAGACGGTGACCCTGTGAGGGAGCAGAGTGGAGTGGGAGCTGGAGGATTACACGTACCTGGGAGTCACAGAGAAGGTGACCATGTGAGGGAGCAGAGTGGAGTGGGAGCTGGAGGATTACACGTACCTAGGAGTCACAGAGACAGTGACCCTGTGAGGCAGCGGAGTGGAGTGGGAGCTGGACGATTACACGTACCTGGGAGTCACAGAGACAGTGACCCTGTGAGGCAACGGAGTGGAGTGGGAGGTGAAGGATTACACGTACCTGGGAGTCACAGAGATAACTTTCTGCTGCTAGGACCTGCCTGTACCGAGTTTGAAACAAGTGCAAGAGCCATCACAGAAAATACTGTAAGTTCATTGGCTGATAAATGCGCTGTTATTATCGACTGTCAATTAATTGCTATATGTTAGCAAATTTTTTTCAACTTCTGAAATAAGGGTTGAACAGAGAATTAAGAGGGAGAAGTAAAATTATGAGCCAATATAATAAATTACCCTCAGTAAGCCACAGTTGAATAAGGGATTTAAGCGTTACTATGTTATTTCCTGGATGTTAACCTCATTCTAAGTAATTAATTAAGCATCTCGAGACAAAATGCATTTTAGGACATGTTTGTCAAATGGAAAATGTGTTCTGTAACATTGGGACGTCATAGCCCCTGCTCGTGTCGTAGATGGGTCATGGAGCTCAGACAGGGACGAGAGTCTCTATGGGACATCTGTGATGCTGAGATTAAGTGGAAAGCACACACACACAGCAGATCACCCTGCAGACATGACGGCCTGGAAGAAGGAAGGGACTGGGGGACTAGGCAATCGGAGAGAAACAGTCAGGGAATAAAAGCATATCCTTGTTCCAAGTTTGGAAGCTGATGAATTTTAGGCTACTCAAGGGATGGCAGTCAGAGTCATGTTCTGTGGCACCATAAGCAGCCTGACTGTACAGGAGGGGAGGGAGAAGGAAAGAAGTGCAATAGTCACAGGGGAGTCAGGGAAGTGAAGAAGGTGTCAGCGTGCCTGTAATTCCAATATTGTGGGGTTAAGAATGTCACTGTGTCTGCAGAACATTTTCTGAGGGACTGTGAGCTGTCAAAGGTCATGTCCATGTTGGTAGGAATGACCTGGGTAGGAAGGGTGAAGTGGTCTGGGAGTCAGAATTTAGGGAGCTAATTGGATGGTTAGCAAGCCGGTCCGCAAACGTAGCAAGCCCTGGAATACTCCCAGTGCCGTGTCCAAGTAAGAACAGGACTCAGAGTTTTAGGTGGATGAGAGTGTGACTGGAACGATGGTGTAGCAGGAAGGGCTTCAGATTCCTGGGACATTGGGATTGGTTCTGGGGAAGGCAGCAACTGTACAAGTTGGATGGGATAACGTGACAGCGCTGGGACTGAAGTTCTTATGGGGTTTTTTTTGGGAGGGATTGTAAATAACTTGGTGTGTGCTTAGGATCCAAAAAGAAATAGTAGAGGAGAGTACCAGGATTCTCAATGTAATGGGAGATACAGTTGGTAATAATTTACAACAACACGATTAACAGTGGAAGACGGAGTGAGAAAGAAAGCCTTAATCTGAGGTATTCTGCATGCACCTGAATACTCGGAGTGTGCGGAGTTACAGACGCAGCTTGGTGTGTGGAAATCTGATGTACTGATCACCAAGAGCTGGCTCAAGGAATGGCAGGACGGGATGTTAAATATTGCTGGGGATAAAATATTCCAAAATGATAGAAGGGAAGAGAAAGGATTAAGGTAGAAGTATTGGTTTAGATTAGCGTTATTTAAGGAATCCAAGAGAAAGAGGATCCGTCCAAGGACAGAATGAATTTGGCTGGAGCTACAGAACAAAAAGTATACAATTACACAGTGAGGTACAGTCTGTCAGCCAGCAACCAAAGAAATGATGGAGAGAA